>NC_087156.1:26244496-26249496 GCF_035594125.1 Scylla paramamosain | reverse complement strand
TCCCACACATGAGTAACTGGCGGCAAAGGACTATCGTTGGTGTAGTTAGTATCGTTAGTATTTGTATCGTTCCGTAGTCTTTTGGCCAAGTATCGCTTTCACTTACGATTCTAACTGGTGGTAACTGGATAGCGTGGTTGTAGTATCGTTATACAGGGCCTTTTTGGGTTATTGTCACTGTATCTTTGGGTGCTTATGGTTTAATTGATCTGATTGGCCGGTTAAATTAGTTAGTTTAGTGACGTCAGCTAAACTGGATAGGTTAGGCTAGGCTATATTGTTATGTCAGGTTTGGTTAGGTTGTTCGGTTAGGTTAGGTTATTATAATGAGTTCAGACAGGTTAGGTTAGGTTAGTTTAGGTTAGGTTAGTATGTTATAATAGGTTAGATTAGGGTAGGTTTTGTAATGTTAGATTAGTTGGTTGCATCAGACACCTACCTATCTACCTACGTATCCACTACACAAACACACACACACACACACACACACACACACACACACACACACACACACACACACACACACACGAATGGGTGAATCGAGCCTGTTGTAACTTTCTCAGCCAAAGTCCGCCACACACACACACACACACACACACACACACACACACACACACACACACACACACACACCTTGTCAACAGGGTGGCCCGTCCTGGCAGTGAGAGGCGGAACAAGGCTGAGAAGAATATTTACTCTCTCTCTCTCTCTCTCTCTCTCTCTCTCTCTCTCTCTCTCTCTCTCTCTCTCTCTCTCTCTTGTGAAGTTTGTTTGCACGATAAATAGATGTATAAAAGATAGACAGATAGATAGATAGATAGATAGATAGATTGATAGATAGATAAATAGTGGATGAATAGATAAATAAATAGATAGATAAATAGAAAGACAGACAGATACATAGGCAGAGAGAGAGAGAGAGAGAGAGAGAGAGAGAGAGAGAGAGAGAGAGAGAGAGAGAGAGAGAGAGAGAGAGAGAGAGAGAGAGAGAGAGAGAGAGATTATAGTCTAGGCTTGTAACTTACATATTGACGTCCCATTCACACCACACTCTCACCTGCCTCTCACCTCGTCGCCAACGCCACACGCACATACACCGTCCTCACCTTGCCACTGTTGCCAATTAAAACAACCTACACGGGCTTTCTGCATTATTCACAAATCCACCCTAACTTAACCCAACCCTATTTAGCTTCCCTTTTTTTTTTTTTAGCCTACATCCTTTCGTCCTTTCACAGTACCATTTGTTTTCTCTCCTCCTCCTCCTTGTCCTCCTCCTCCTTCCTTTTCTCTTTTCTCTTTCTCCATGTCATTAATATTCTGCTCCCTCTTCCTTTCTCTGTCTTCTTTCTTTGTCTACGCATCATCAATTTTTCTATCTATCCTTTTGCTTCTGTTGTCTCTTCTGTTAACTTCTCTCCTTCTCTTCTTCTTTTCCTTGTTTTTTTCCTTTGTATGATCAGTGTTCTATTTTTTTCTCTCCTTTCTTATTTCTGTATCATCAATTTTCTATCCCTTTCCCTTACCTTCTCTCCTTCCTTTCCCTTTCATCATCAAGTTTTTTTTCTCTCTCTCTCTCTCTCTCTCTCTCTCTCTCTCTCTCTCTCTCTCTCTCTCTCTCTCTCTCTCTCTCTCTCACTTCCCTTTCATTTTTTTTCGTTTCATCACATTTTTATCCTTATTCTTTTGTTTCTCTCTATACCATCAGTTCTCTCTCTCTCTCTCTCTCTCTCTCTCTCTCTCTCTCTCTCTCTCTCTCTCTCTCTCTCTCTCTCTCTCTCTCTCTCTCTAGCTTCCACCATCTTCACGTCTCTCATCTCCTTTTCTGTATCATCATTTTTCTCTCCCTATCGTCTCCTTTTCCTCTCCACTTTCTTCCTTTCTCTTTGTATCATACGTTCCTCTTCTCTCCTCTTCTCGTTCTCCTCTACCTTCTCTTCTCTCTTCCACATTAGCCCCCTCCATCTTCCTTTCTCGTCTCTCTTTTTCTCCTAATCATCAATAACCTATCCCTCCCCTCCTCCCCCTCTCCCCGTGCCTTGTTCGTCTCGTTATCTTCTCCCCGTAATCACTTGTATCACCAACCATCACTCTCGTCCCCGCCTTACCCATTTGCTAACAGGGAATGGTAGACGCCTCTCACACGGCGGGGTTAAAGACGCTCTCAGAAGGCGATGGGGGTCAAGAGGAAGGAAGGCGATTAATCACTAACTTAACGAGACGCAGACAGGATTTATACACACCACCTTAATAAGAAAGAATTAAGAAAAAGTCCAACGGCACCACGGAGATTTGTGGGATAGAGAAGTGACAAATGTTTAATGTTTGTAGACGTGATGGACGAGGCGCTGCGGCACTCACTCGCTCACTCACTCACTCACTCACTCACTCACTCACTCACACACACACACGCACACACACACACACACACACACACACGAAAAAACATTACCTTCCAGACAGTTACACGATAGTTAGTTAGTTAGTTCTTCAAAAGAAAGTACATACGAGTATTAACGAAGAAAAAAGAGAGGTAGAGAAAAAAGAAAAAAAAAAAAGAGAGAGAAAAGTTAATCATTCATTTTCCGAGATGGACCTTCGTGATTTTTATTCGTACAGAGACAAGAGTAGAAGGCTTGAGGTTATGAACACTGACAGATGACTTGAAAAGTACAGTAGAGGATCATGACTTTCTAAAAAGAAAAAAAGATTACTTACTGAGGAGTTAATACATAGCAAAGAATAAAATAAAGGAGCAGAAGACCGTAAGAGAGAGAAATACATGACATAATAAAAAAAAAAGGATAACGAAGAGAAAAACTCAGGAGAGAAATGTATGAAGGAAAGAATATTGAAGAGAAAAGAAAAAAAATAATAATGAGAAATACTGAGGAGAGAAATGTAAGAAGGAAAGAATATTGAAAAGAAAAGAAAAAAATAATGAAGAGAGATACTGAGGAGAGAAATGTATGAAGGAAAGAATATTGAAGAGAAAAGAAAAAAAAATAATGATGAGAAATACTTAGGAGAGGATAAATGGAAGAAGGAATATTGAGGAAACAAATCTGGGAAGCTGAAGGGAAGAAATAAGAGAGAGAAATAAGAGAGTGGTGAACGAGAGAAAGAAATGCACAATATACTGATAAGATAATGAAAGAATTAGTGAAGAAAAAAAAAAATGCATAACATACTGAGGAGAGAGATGTACATGATATTCTAATGAAATAAATAATAGAGAGGAAAATGAAATGACCTAATAAAGAGAAGACATAATGACACCAGAAATACGAAAGAAAACAAAACTTAATAAAAAAAAGAAAAAAATCAACACATGCAAAACAGTAAAATAAATAAAACAAACAAAATATTCCAGAAAAGAATCACTTGCCATTTCCCTACATACACACACACACACACATACACACACACACACACGACCATGGACGCGATATGTTTTGGTGAGCAGCAGCGCACGGCTAAGAAGGGAAGCTAAACAGTCATAAAATACAGAAAAAAGCCGCGACGCCCCCCGATACATACAAGATGAGGCGCAGCAATCACGAGTGGAGGCCCAAGACGACACAAAAGGAAGCCAAGTCCAAAAAGAGGAAGTATGTAAAATGGATGAACGGAAAAGGTCAGATGGTTACAAGGGAGGCCAGGTGGTAGGGACGTGCCCCAGCTGGAGAAGTGGGCTCACCTGGACGACCACCACCACCACCACCACCACCACAGCCACAGCAACCATTAGAGAGATTCAACAAAGCCATACATCTGCGCTCACTCTTGCAGTCTTTCTTTTCGTGTAGAAGCAGGAAGAGGAGATGGGCGGAAAGTAGGAGGAGAAGGTGGAGGAGGAGGAGGAGGAGGAGGAGGAGGAGGAGGAAGAGGAGGAGGAGGAGGAGGAGGAGGAGGAGGAGGAGGAGCACGAGCAACAGCAGAAGGTGGATGAGAAGAAAGAGGAGGAGCAGGAGGAGAAGCAAAAGACAGCACAACCTTTCCCTGCAGAAGGAGGAGGAGGAGGAGGAGGAGGAGGAGGAGGAAAATTAGGAGAGCGGCGACAGCAGCAGCACCACCACCACCACCACTACTAACAGCAGCAGTAGTAATAGTAGTAGCAGTAGTTATGGTAGTGGTGGGAGGAGGAGGAGGAGGTGGAAGTACTAGAAAAAGAAGAAAAGACACACACACACACACACACACACACACACACACACACACACAGGAGAATGATGCAAGGGAGCGCTGCCTGACTCTCTCTCTTCAGCGGACTCGGCCACTTTTGGTACAATGAATCCTTTAATCATAACTCATACATGCGCGTTCTTCCCTCGTGCAGCACTCCAGACAGCCCCACCGCGTCCCCGTCACTCCTCTCCGTCCACCTGTAATGTTCTTCTTTGCTTGTGATGGTTTTGTCCGGGCGCGTAATGGCTCCGTCCTCCTGCAGCGGTCTTGTTTTCATGCAGCTTTCTTGTTCTGCAGTGATGTTATCCTCCTCTCACTCATTCCCAGAGAGAGAGAGAGAGAGAGAGAGATTGTTATGTAAAGTGGTGTCAGGGGGAGGGAGGCGGTAGAGTGTACGTGTGTAAGAGAAAGATATATATATTCGTTTGTGTGTAAATAAGCATTCATGTGAGTGAGATACGAGCAGTGTGGGCATGGCGGTGTGTGTGTGTGTGTGTGTGTGTGTGTGTGTGTGTGTGTGTGTGTGTGTGTGTGTGTGTGTGTGTGCCAGGGTGAGGAGAGGCGGCTGGCGTGAGGCCGAGGGGACAGATGAGGAAGAAAAGAAGAGACATACATTTGAGAGCATGAAGAAAGGCCCGGCAAGCGCGACATACATACATCGCTCCCCACACGCACAAAGATCAAACAGCGCTACTTTCATCACGATGGCAATTCGCGTACCCACCCACTTCCGTTTTCTCTGACTTTAATACAAACTTGTTTATCCACCACAGAAACCAACTTACGCTTAAAAAAAAAAAAAAAAAAAAGCA
>NC_087156.1:26234496-26236996 GCF_035594125.1 Scylla paramamosain | reverse complement strand
TTCTGTGATTCGAATTTATGAACTGGTATGTCAGAGAGAGAGAGAGAGAGAGAGAGAGAGAGAGAGAGAGAGAGAGAGAGAGAGAGAGAGAGAGAGAGAGAGAGAGAGAGAGAGAGAGTTACAACACAGGTGCACGTAGCTTCAGGATGAAAAGAAACCTAATTAACCTGACCACAAGTTATCCTAATTACTCAACTCTCACTCTCGACTTCCTGCCTCATCCCGCACTGCACAACGTCGCTTCATTCCCCCCTCGTCCACTACCACCTTGCTCTCTTATCCTCGTTCTCTCCCTTCATCGCCACCTTATTGAGCTCATCACATCATGTCTCGCATCCTCATTGTCATCTCATTGTCTATAGTTTAATTCTCTCATTTCCTCACCCCTTTATCGTTTCTCACCTCATCATTCCCCTCATTTTATCGTCTATCACTACTCATCCCCTCATCTCATTGCCATTCTCCTCCTCATCCTCCTGTTCCCTCATTACCTCATCGTTCAAAATCACCTCGTTCTTTCATCCTCATCCTTTCTCTCTTTCCTCTCTCCTATGGCTCTCTTGTCCCTTATAACGCCAACAAAAAGGGTCCTCATAAATCTGTAGAGGACTTCATTGACCTATATAAGATGTGGTGGGAGAGAGAAAAAAAAAAAGCCTTTACAAGTTTGTTTAGACGTAAATAACTTTCTAGAAGTCCTTAATTACCTTACCCTTGTGTTATCAGTAAAGTATTTAAATATGTATGTGTGTGTGTGTGTGTGTGTGTGTGTGTGTGTGTGTGTGTGTGTGTGTGTGTGTGTGTGTGTGTGTGTGTGTGTGTGTGTTTAATTCCTTTTCAGGCGCGTATCTAACAGTAATAATAGGGTCGTTTATATTTATGTCATTTATCTTTATTTTATTTATTTTATTTATTTATTTTTTTTTTATCTTTTAGAAGCCCTTTGTCCTCTCCTCCTCCTCCTCTTCCTCCTCCTCCCTCCCTCCCTCCTCTCTAGTTTTAAGCGCTTCTCATTCTTAAACGTACGCGCAATCTTTATAACGAAATTTTAACGAGTGACAACAAGGTAGCGGACGTATAAAAAGACAACATCCAGAGAGAGAGAGAGAGAGAGAGAGAGAGAGAGAGAGAGAGAGAGAGAGAGAGAGAGAGAGAGACATATTCCAGAGAGAAGTTTTAAGTCGGTACGTTTTTTTTTTGTGTGTACACGAACTGACAGTCGTATTGGGTATTAGTTTATATTCTCTTTTTTATCCAGAATTTCTCTCCAAGTATTTAATGAATGATCGCTACGTTCTTTTTTTCTCCTTTTGTGTCCCATCTGTGGTGTCCTTAGGGTAGCGGCACTATACCTATGCTGCAGGGGCGACGAGAAGGGGAGAGGTGGAGGAGGGGAAAGGGAAGGGGTAGACGGGGGGGAATGGGTAGCGGTAGGAACGGCATTCTTGAAGCGAAAGTGGTATGACAGTAGACGGAAGGTGTGTGGCAAGCATATTAATGTTGTTGGTGGTGGTGGTGGTGGTGGTGGCGGTGGTGGTGATGCTGGTCGTGGCTGTGGTTGTGGTAGTGGTGGTGGATGAGTGGTGGTAGGAGGGATTGTTGTTTTGCTTGTAGTCGTGGTGGTAGTGATAGTGGTGGCTGTAGTAATTAGTAGTAGTAGTAGTAGTAGTAGTAGTAGTGATA
Source organism: Scylla paramamosain (assembly GCF_035594125.1). Lineage (NCBI taxonomy): Eukaryota > Metazoa > Arthropoda > Malacostraca > Decapoda > Portunidae > Scylla > Scylla paramamosain. The sequence continues at coordinate 26,235,313 of NC_087156.1, read as the reverse complement.
GGAATATTGACAATGTTGATAACAGGTAGTGGAGGATGCTGATGGCGACAGTAGTAGTAGTAATAGTAGTAGTAGTAACGGCAGCAGCAGCAGCAGCAGCAACAGTAGTAGTAGTAGTAGTAGTATTAGTAGTAGTAGTAGTAGTAGTAGTAGTAGTAGTAGTAGTAGTAGTAGTAGCAGCAGCTGTAGTAAAGAGTAGTGATGACAGTGGCGGTGTTGGCGGAAGTGATGATGCTACAGGTGATGGGTGGAGGAAATGGTGGCTATGGTGATGACAGGGATTGGTAGACAGAAACATTGCGTTCAAACTGAAGATGATGAATGACGGTGCTATTGTTGCTGGTGGTGGTGGTGGTGGTGGTGGTGGTGTTCACGTAACGACAAACACTAGGGTTATATAATGGTGATGAGTGAAGCAAGGTGGAGATGAGAGAACAATGGTAATGTTGGCAGAAGAGGGTGATGATGACGGGAGAAACGGACGGTACTGCTTAGGGTGGTAAATGGTGATGGTGGTGGTGGTGGTGATTAGTGCTGTGAACGATGCACTTGTTATGGAGGCCTTAAAGATGGTGATAGCAGTGGTGGTAGTGTTGGTGAATGGCGGTGATGGTAACGTGGAGGTGGTTACGAAAATTACGATAGCAGGAGCAGGTGGTGGCAATGATTAGGAATGGTGACAGGTGATGGTGGTAGTAGTTGTAGAAGTGGTGGTAGTGATGGTGGTGACGGCGAATGGTGATATAAGTTTTGACAGTAATCCCTGGTGGTGATGAATCTTAAGAATAGCGATAGTAGTAGTAGTAGTAGTAGTAGT
>NC_087156.1:26226996-26229496 GCF_035594125.1 Scylla paramamosain | reverse complement strand
TCTGGCTGAGGAGGATCATTGCCATATCGTACACAGAGACTCCAGCAATGCAAGAATAAAATGTCTACACACTGCAGATCCTGTTGTGAGAAACCACCAAGCACGACTGATGATTTTTCCTTACAGAAGAAAAAAAGGTTAATTTTGGAATATGTTTGTTCGAAGAGAAAAGCAAAGAGAAAATAATTAATATAGCCTCTAATAACAAGAAACTAAGCAACAATAAATCTGATATCCTTTTATGAAGAAAGTTTTTTTCATTAGAAACAAACTTTATTTTTCCTTTTTACATGCTTCTCAAACTTTCCAAAATTCGCAGAGGAAAGAGTGGAAAACGGTCTTACAATTTTCTTAAATATGAGAGAGAGAGAGAGAGAGAGAGAGAGAGAGAGAGAGAGAGAGAGAGAGAGAGAGAGAGAGAGAGAGAGAGAGAGAGAGAGAGAGAGAGAAACAAAAAGGAAGAGTAGCCCGAAGGATGAGAAACGGCGGACGGGATGCGGAGGAATGCGAGATATGTTTAAGACGGATCTGCCCGGTATAGCGACACGGTGAAAGTCATGCCGTAGAGATCAATGCTACTCTGCCACTCTCCCCTCCCTCTAACTCTCGCACCTGACGCACTGCTGCACCTCGCCTCCCTCCCTCCCTCCCTCCCTCTCACAGGCACCGTCTCCGCTACCTGCATGCCAGCACACCTCCCATCCCATACCCATGTTGTTTTTCGTCTCCCATGTCTTTCTTTCTCATTCCCTCTTGCTTTACTTCGTCACTGTCTCATACTGTTTGTCTGCACCTTTCCACAACCTTCTCGCATCTCTCATTCACCTCCCCACAGCTCCCCAGGCTCCCCGAAGCTCCCCACAGCAACCTATTCTTCCCCCCATCTCGCTCCCTGCAGGTACGCCTCTCGCCGCCCTGTACATGTACGAGTTGTAACCCTGCATTCCTTTACCTGTGTGTTGCCTCCTTCCTGATACTGCACATGCTAGTAACACAAGAGAGGAAAAGTGTTTGTAAGCTCTTTCGGAGTGTATGTTCTTGCCTCTCCGCCTTCCAATGCCTACACAGAAGAAAAAAAAACGCTTTGAAGGTAATTCTAGTAATAGGTAGAAATGAATAAGTAGATAAAGTGAAAATGTAAAGAGAATAATGGCAAGTAAACAAAATCAGTTTAAAAATTAATTGCGAATGCAAGTTTTTTTTTTTTACGGGATTGTAGTCATAAAAACAGATACATGCAAAAACTAAATGAATACAAACAAAAAGGGAGCAAAGACAAGTATATAAAAAACCCTAAGCAAAAGTGAGCTGGCAAGAGGGGACATCTTCAACACAATTCTGTTCGTAAAAACAATAAACACAGCGCTTAGTGAAGAAAAAAAAAAAAGAAAAAAGAAAAAAAAGGAATTATGAGTGAAAAAACTACTTGAATAAAATAACAAGAATTCAAAAATATAAATCTTGAAGTGTACAAAGAGTGTTTCGCAATGCATACATATTCCTCACATTAATTCCCTTGTATTTTCCTTTCACGTCATTTGAGCAAACAGGACAAATGGTTGCTCAGGAAACACAAGATGAGGAAACAACAGCTCATTACGACGCCATAAAAAACGGAAATGATAGAGCAACGACAAATTTCATCATCATTTTTCAATCTGGAGGGCGTGTGTGACCTCAGTCCCTCCCATCCCCTATTTTTTGTGTTTCCGCGAGTCTCCAGGGCGTGGGAAGAAGTAAAAGCGAAGTGACCAGACGTGTGTACCGAGTCAACGTAACGTAACCAAACAAAACGTGAAGTAACATTACCTTCTCACAAACCAAATGTACTCCTGCTGTTCCTCTGTACTCACTTGTATAATGTTACTCTCTCTCTCTCTCTCTCTCTCTCTCTCTCTCTCTCTCTCTCTCTCTCTCTCTCTCTCTCTCTTACTTTCCTTACGACACTTTTGCATTAGTAACATTACATTGTCCGTCACCACATATCCCGTCTCATCTCCCTTGGTAACTTGCCTCTCCATCATTCCTCCGGCCTCACAACATACTAATCCCCGTACTGTCTGTAACCTCACATGGCCCTCGCTGTTTCTTCGACCACAACGGCAACCACCAGGGCAAGATCAGGTGATGCAACTCTTACACTTTGCACTCCCTTCAGACTTCGACCCTTCAGACTTTGAAACGCTCTGCCTTCTCACTATGAGAATTTTCAAGAGCCACAGAGATGATCAGCCGAGTCTAGAAATCTTGTTCATCTCTCACCAGAACCGTAAAAGCATCCTTAAAAACCCATGCAACTTCAATTAAAGACTTGAATGTAGTGGAAGTGCGGCGCAGAAATGTAATATGGCATGGTGAAAGGAGAAACAGAGATAAGATAACACGAGCGTAATTCAAATTAACTGCGAGTACCACAACTAAGAAAGTAAAACCAGGTAACTGTATCACGCAGGTAGCCTTTATTGCAGTCATCATCTACGTAGTTCTTTATTCTTAGCTT
>NC_087156.1:26211996-26224496 GCF_035594125.1 Scylla paramamosain | reverse complement strand
GCGAATAGAATAAACTTGAAAAATTTACCGGTGATGCCAATGTCATTATTGTATAATGAAAAGAGTAGAGGACCAAGTATGGATCCTTGGGGAACGCCACAGGTAAAAACTCGAGAATCTCATTAATTATCATTGAATAATATATATTGTTCACGGTTTCTTAAATATGATTCATACCAATTAATTGCAGCTCCCATAATACCATAAAGTTCCAGCTTTTTCATAAGAATTTTATGACGAACCTTGTCAAAAGCTTTGGAAAGATTTAAGAAAACACCTATTGAATATAATCTGTTATCGAAGGAATTCATAATATCTTCTTTAAATTTAGTAAGAGCAATTTCGATTGAAAGGCCTTTTCATAATCTATACTGGGCCCCAGATATAATGTTGTTGACATTACAATACATTACTAACCTGTTATAAAGGTTGTACAGGAACAGGAAAAGGAAATTGATAATGGATGAGTAAAATCAAATCAAAAAAAGCGTTAGACATCAAAGATCAAGTAAGAACCAAACACACGACAAAGTAAACACAATAACCCGGGAACAAACACACGACAAAATAAACAATAACTAGATGAAGGAAGACAGAACACACGTGAGGAACAAATACACGGCCAAGTGAACAGAACAAGACCATGAAGGGAGAATAAACGAAGGAAGTCGGAACAAACTAGTGAAAATACGAAAGGACAGAGAAAAGAACAGCAGCAACAGCAACCACAGCTTCGCCTCAGCGGCCAGGGACTCCCACGGGATACGCGGTCAGTAAGAGAACCCATTTCACGGCTGATCAGCTTCCTCCGCTATCCTGCGGTAAGCGGATCATCCGTCAGGCCCAGGATGCGTCTGATTGTTGCAATTATTTAATAGTGTATCGTTGGGAGGTCCGCCGCTACCACCAAGGCAGAGAGGAAAGGGACGTGAAGGGAGCAGTAATCTATAACCTCATTTCATAACCCCGCCCCGCCCTAAGAGGAGTGTTAGGGCCGCGTTGTGTGAGAGCAGTACAATGCGTTTATTATTTGTGTTGAAGGATGAGCTGGGGAGTGGGTGCGTGGGGGGGGCGCGGAGGCAAAGGTTGTGACTCCTGCTGATGGGATGATTGGCCTGTTCCGAGTTAGCTGGGTGTCACTTAGCGGGGGGGACGTCTGTCTGTCTGTCTGTCTGTCTGTCTCTCTCTCTCTCTCTCTCTCTCTCTCTCTCTCTCTCTCTCTCTCTCTCTCTCTTGTCTCTGGGCATATCATTATGGATGCGAAATGCTTGATGTGCATTGTCTGGTGTTTCGTCTTTATATTGTCCTCGCTGGCTGCTGCTTGCCACTTTCCTGCCCCGACGACGCAAAAAAATGTAACTAAACATAAAGGTTGAGGTAATCACGCTTTTTTTTTTCTAAGTGTGTGATGGAGACATGCAACAACCGACGTGTGTGAGTGCGTGCGTGTGTGTTTTTCCTTTAGTGAGCGTGTTATGATGATTACACAAGGGATTACAATTTGGGCATCGGAAAAAATGGAATTACAGATGCAGTGTGTGTGTGTGTGTGTGTGTGTGTGTGTGTGTGTGTGTGTGTGTGTGTGTGTGTGTGTGTGTGTGTGTGTGCGCGCGGGAGGATTTGTATACGGATAAGTGTGGTGACAATACTCTTAGCAACAAACAAACACACACACACACACACACACACACACACACACACACACACACACACACACACACACACGGCGCCAGCACTCCCTTTCACCCCACGGCCTGTGTTCCTGTCAATATATTCAGGCTTTCTCCATACACAGCGTCCACATGCTTTGGCGAAGTAACACAAGATGCCGCCACCTTTTATGCCCACCTGACTCTGTCCGCCTGTCTTTCTCCATCTGTTTGTTTTCATGCCCGTCCATCCGTTAGCTTCGCCTCTTTATCTCCCCAGACTCCTCTTCATGCGTGTCTGTCTCTCTCACCTGTCAATTTAATACTCAACGTGCATGTTTGTTTGCATCTTACTACTGCACATCTCCGTGCGTCTGTTCGCCTGCAAGTTCTACCAATTCAACATTGCTATCAACATAAATGGTCCTTTTTTCACTTGTCTCTATGTTGATTCTATCCAGGTAAGAAAACGAGGCGATGTATGCAATTTTGAAACAAGTGGTGGTTCATCATCTTGTTAGTGATGTTGCACGCTGTTCATTGAACGTTGATTGCTTGTGAACAGCTGACGAGGACTTGCACGAGATTCCTGGCTTGGAGTGGCGCACCTGGCGGTATATGCTCCCAGATTTCGACTACTTAGTCATTCTCATGTCCAGCAGCTCATATGGCGCTAAAGAAATGCGCATGACGTTGTTTTTAGGTAATTCGATTCTCCAAGCGGTGAACAGACATATTGGCATGATAACATAAGAAAACAAAGTAGTGAGTAGCAGGAAACAAATTATTCAGATTACAGAGTTACACAAGCACCTGTCTGCCTTTGTCACTGCGGCCAATCCTCGACAGCGTAGGTAATAGTGCACAGACCTTCGCCCGGGGAGGCAGACTGGATAAAGAAATGGAGGAGCTGGGAAGTGCTTGAATCTGTTTGGGTGTGTGTAAATGTAGCGGGGATGCGCAGTGGGTGTGTTGAGGTGTGGTGGTGAGCGAGGGATGGCGCGTCTTGGTTTTAATGAAGAGAGGATGGGAAAGTAGGAAGAGAAGGATACGGAGAAAGCAGAGAAATAAAAGACGATCTGGTATGAGACCCGTATTCAGAAACGCTTTGTTCTGCCACCATGACTATTTTCAAAGCCACGATATGATCGGCTGGGTTCTCAAGACTGTTTTTCCTTTTAATAACGCAGAAATCCGTGCTAATCTCTCACCGTAAAAACACCATTAAAAACCTCTGTAGCTTCACCTAGAGCATTTTGAAATAGTGGAGGCGCAGCGCAGTGTATCAGAATACTGCCCAATATATGATGATGCTGAAGTGAAGAAACACTGAGTGAAGTGCAGCTGCTGAGACAGGACGAAGGTGTTGAGGGTGACGAGGTCATTGAGAGGCAGACGAGGATGTTGAAAGGGAGACGGTGTTGAGAGAGACAGGGTGTTGAGAGGGAGACGAGGGTGCTGAAAGGAGACAAGGGTGTTGAGGGATGTTGGAGGTGGGAAAAGAGTACCTGTTTTGGGAGCCAGCCATAGAAGGGTGTGTGAAAAAGAGAGATGTTTGTAGAGTTAGAAAGGATATGTGTATGGAAGTATGTGTGTGTGTGTGTATGGAAGAGTGTGTGTGTGTGTGTGTGTGTGTGTGTGTGTGTGTGTGTGTGTGTGTGTGTGTGTGTGTGTGTGTGTGTGTGTGTGTGTGTGTGTGTGTGTATGGAAGTGTGTGTGTGTGTGTGTGTGTGTGTGTGTGTGTGTGTGTGTGTGTGTGTGTGTGTGTGTGTGTGTGTGTGTGTGAAGAAGTCTATTTTTTTCTTACAAGATTGAAGATGAGCAAATGGAGTCGGTATTATTCTTGCTGGAGGAAAGAGAGAGAGAGAGAGAGAGAGAGAGAGAGAGAGAGAGAGAGAGAGAGAGAGAGAGAGAGAGAGAGAGAGAGAGAGAGAGAGATTAAGAAACCAATTTAGATCTTAGAGTGAGTGATGTATGTGTGTGTGTGTGTGTGTGTGTGTGTGTGTGTGTGCACCTATGCATACACGCACAGGTGTAGGTGCGTGGGTAACCAGGCAGGATGAGAGTCAGATCAAAAAACTTTTCCCACTAAAGTCATTTACTCTCCAAATTAAGAGAAACCACTTCTTTTTACTCCTTCTTTCTCTTCTTCACTTTATGGAGCGGCCCAGTGTGGGAATCCTTTATTTCCTCGCTTTTCTCTCTTTATTTACTTCAAACCCTTGGCCCCTTACCCCTCCCTCCCACCTCCCCGCTCTCTCTCTCTTGCGCCCTCCCCCCCTCTCTTTCTCTACGCACTTAGTTAATTGATATAAAGAAAAAAAAAACACTGTGCGCCCCTGCAGGTGGATCCCTTATGGCAGCCCCTCATGGCGCCAAGACGCTCCCCATTATCACCTCTAAATCGACGTATTACTGCGCTGTCGGGCCTAACCGTCAGCCGCTTCAGAAACGTGCAAGTAATCAGTCTCCCACTCTCGGGGTCAGTGTCAGCTCTCGTCAGTAGTATTGGTAAGGGCGAGGCGTCAGTCAGGTTTGCCAATCAACACAGTCTTGTCATCACCATTTACGCTCCTCTCAGACACTCTCAGGCCACGCATAGTAAACGATGATTTCTCCATTGATTCCAGCTGTCTGTCCGTGTGTCTGTATGTCCGCCGATCTGCCTGTTTATGTCTCTCTGTCCGTCTGTTCCTTTATCCGTCTGTCTGTCTTTCTGTCTGCATATTTTCCTGTTTATGTCTGTCTGTTCGTTCATCCGTCTGTCTTTCTCTGTCTGCCTGTTTGTCTATTCGCCTGTTTATGTCTGTTCCTATATTCGTTGTTTGTTTTCTGTCTGTCTGTCTGTCTGTCAGTTTTCTATCTGTCTGACTGTTTATTAGCCTGTCTGTCAGTCTGTTGGCTGTGTGTTTATCTGTTTCCGTGGGTTTTTTGCTCGCTTATCGATCAGTTCGTCTGTTCATCTGGTTGGTTCTCTCTCTCTCTCTCTCTCTCTCTCTCTCTCTCTCTCTCTCTCTCTCTCTCTCTCTCTCTCTCTCTCTCTCTCTCTCTCTCTCTCTCTCTCTCTCTCTCTCTCTCTCTCTCTCTCTCTCTCTCTCTCTCTCTCTCTCTCTCTCTCTCTCTCTCTCTCAATATATATATATATATATATATATATATATATATATATATATATATATATATATATGCATGTTCGTATTTTTGTCGGTCGGACTGTTTATCTACTCAATATTTACCTGTATATATTTTCATCTTTTCTTCTGCTTGTTTGCCTGTCTGTCTGTTCGAGGGGTCTGTTTATGTGTATCTTGATAACGTGCATCTTTCCTTTCTTCGTTTCTTTGCCTTGCTAATTAAAAACTTTCGATTCCTTTTATTACGGTCATTCTAATCACATGTTTTTAGCACCATTTTTATTTGTTCTTTTTATCATTTTATTATTTTTATGCTTTCTGTTTGTCTGTCATTCTCTCTCTCTCTCTCTCTCTCTCTCTCTCTCTCTCTCTCTCTCTCTCTCTCTCTCTCTCTCTCTCTCTCTCTCTCTCCATTACTTTCTATTCTTTACCTCACAAAAATCCCCTACAAAAAATATTTTCCTTACTCTCTTTCCTTTCCTCCTTCACCCACTCCCTCTTCAGCCAACCTCGCTCCCTTCTTCGTCCTCTTCCTCTCCAGCAGGTGCGAATCTTCTCTCCTCTTCCTCTCACGATTCATTGCGTATTCTCTTGTGTTCATGTTACGTCACCACAACTCCCTGACCCATCTCCCGGCTTGTCTATGAGGTTACTTTCTCTCCCTCTCTCCTTCCTCTCCCTTCTCCCTTTCTCCCCTGGATGCCTGATCGCCTCTTCCCTTAAAAGTATACTTCCCCGACACCTTTCAATTCTCCCTTCTTCCTCTTTTCTTTTCCCTCTTCTTCATTTCATGCGTGGAGGAGATGGGGAAAGGGTTCATAGGAAGGGTAGTCACAGTGGGGATGAGATGTGGTGATGGGAGGGATGGGGTGATGCTAGGGGAGGTTGTGAGAGTAATGGAGGTTTATAGGAAGGTGTATGGTGTGTATTTTTTTGGCTGGAGGGATGTGGTGGTGGTGGTGGTGGTGGTGGTGGCGGTGGTGGTGGTGGTGTTGGTGGTGGTGGTGGTGGTGGTGGTGGCGGTGGTGGTGGTGGTGGTTAGTTGTGGGCCAAACACTAAACATTGTTTTGGGGCCCGTGTTTGTCTGTTTGTTTGTTTGTCTGTCTGTCTGTTTATTCATCCTCCTTCGTCCCACCTCTCTCTCTCTCTCTCTCTCTCTCTCTCTCTCTCTCTCTCTCTCTCTCTCTCTCTCTCTCTCTCCAATAGCAATAATACTTAAGAGCCCTCCACCAGTGTTCCTCCCCATCCCCCTCCCTCCCCCCCCTCCCCCTCCCCTGCCAGGCCTTCCTCCATGTCATCACGCACGCACAGCTCTCCCCCTCAACACACCCCCCCTCACATCGCCATGCTGCCCGCCACTCACTCTCCTTTTCTTCGGGAGGGACATCCGCCTAACTGTTTCTCTTTCTACCCGCAATGTGACACGATCCCCGCCACCCCGCATTACAATACAGACGCCTCCTCAGCTCGTACAGGTACACAGGGAGAGGCTGAGGTAAGCCATCATTTCTATAGGAGTGTTGGGAGCGACGCCTCCACCTCACATCCGCCCTGCTGGAAAAGGAAAGTCAGAGATCTGAACACAGACGGCGGTGGTGAGGCGTCATCCAGAACCAGCTGGCGCGCAGGCTGACTTCTATAGAGGGTGAGAGTGTGAGGGGCGAGCCGCTGCCAGCTGGTGGAAAAACTTGGCACTCACTTGTAGCAATGTGCTACATCACCCCCCGCCGCGGCCCCCCTCTGCCCCCTCAGCCCCCCTCAGCTTTATCATCCACCGTTTCTTTCACGTCTGACGAATATTCTTTCTGTGTACAATTTCTCCAGGAACTTCTGCTAAATCGCTGAGCTAGGTGTGACCACAGAAGGAAAACTTGCACAACCTGGTGAGGGTCACGCCGGCTCTTTCCAGCCGGCGATGCGGGGCTAAAAATACCTGGAGTTACATTCTAGACAGATATTCTCGAGCCGCGGCGGCTGAGGTGGCTAGAAGTACCCCTCCCGGCCAGGCAGACCAGCGCCCCGCCGTCGTCGGCCGAGGGTGAAAGTGAGACGGGTGGAGGTGGTGAGAGGCTGTGTGGCTGTGTGTCTGTCAGAGACGTGTTGTCTGGCCCGGCCGGCCACACCCGAAAGCTTCGCCGCGCCCACACACGCTCCTCTGCTGGTTCGTGACCAACACTCACGTCCGCGTCTCCCATTGATCCGTGACTCACCTCACGGAGATAACGAGGGAGGCAAACCAATGAATCTCAGCGCCCCTGAAGGTGCTGACTGCTCCGTGATTGGCAACCATATCACACAGCGAGTCTGGATCTTATCAGATTAACAAATGGCCTGTTACAACACAACCATATCATTAAAAAAAAAAGTCATTAAAAAGAAAATAAGAAACTGAACGTCATAACTTATACAAACAGGAAAAGTGGCGTACATTTGGAGATTGCATAAAAAGTGAAAGACGAACATAAATCAGTCAAGTTAGATTTCACAGATGCATTTTCCGTGTTTGCCACCCACGTGCACCGACGCGTGCATGGCCTGCATATGCTGTAGTGGATGGTGTAGCAACACTCTCGTTGCCTTTTCCTTTCCTTTCATTTCCTATTCTCCTTACCTTTCCTCTTCTTAATTTTTCCGTTTCTATTCTTTACTATTCCCTTCTTTCTTTTCCCCATTCATAACATCCCATCCTCTCCTTTTCCTAGTCCCTTCCCTGTCCTCTCCTCCCTCCCCCGTGCCTCACAAGTATAGCAGCGTTATGAGCACCGCCGCGGGTCACCCCATTCTTAGGTCTCCGTGTGGCCGCCTTTCACCGCGACACTTTGTGGATGAGGCTCTGAAAAGCGTCATCCCTGTCACCTGTCACGATCCCATGCGTTGTGGTCGGGGGTCCTCACACTGAAGAAGGGCAAAGACTGCGTGAAAGGGGGAAAAAAAAAAAGACAAACGGCGGAGGACGGAAGAAATGTCAGAAATGTGTTCCTTGGTGAGAGAGAGAGAGAGAGAGAGAGAGAGAGAGAGAGAGAGAGAGAGAGAGAGAGAGAGAGAGAGAGAGAGAGAGAGAGAGAGAGAGAGAGAGTAGGAAGGTTGGGAACAATTAAATAATGTATATACAAGGAAAGAAAGAAGAATAGGAAGAAAACAACATAATACAGGGTGGGCCAAAACAATGTTACCATTATAAACTTTTTGTCATCTGCACAAAAACTAAAATTTTCTTATTTTTAAGAGAATTATAGCTGAAGTAACTCGATATTCAGAACAAGAGAGGCTAAATATTGTGTAGGCCTATTCTGCCACGAAATCAGTAGTCCTGATCTAATAACAATTTTCTGCAGTGTGAGCTTGTACAGTTTTATAGGGAAACAAGTGAAGATCTTAGTGTATTATGCGTCTAACAGCAGTCCTTGAGAGATCGGCCTTCTATGATGAACGTCCTGTTAATTTTCCTTGTCCCTGAGTCTCCATATTGTCGTCTGTCCTTGCCACCCACTGTGTCCTTTATTTTCATCCCCAACACTTTCTATTCCCTTGTATTTGTCGATTCGAAGCCTGATTGTGAGTTTGCTGGGTGCATTTCTCCCGGGAAAGTCGCTCCTGAATTCTCGCTGACTGGGACTACTGATTTCATGACAAGATAGGCCTATAAAAGCTTTACCCTCTCCTGCACTGAGCATCGAGGTGCTGGACCCACTGATGCTTTTGGGTGACAATCTAAAGCTTCAGCTGTGACTCTCCTGAAGCTGAGAGATATATGTTAGTTTCTGTGACAACGACAAGAATTTTAAAGTGGTATTTTTGGGGGCCCACCCAGTAGATACAGTAAGAGGGTTTTGAGAGAGAGAGAGAGAGAGAGAGAGAGAGAGAGAGAGAGAGAGAGAGAGAGAGAGAGAGAGAGAGAGAGAGATCCACTACATCAGGATATGAGAGGAAGAATGGACACAGGAGAGTCGAAGGATACGATCTTGACAGGATAAAGGAGGAAGCTCAGCAGACAAGACACGAAAGATAAGGTAATGGCTCGAAAAAAGGGATTATGAGAGAAAGGGAGCTCCGGAGGCCTGACAGGAGAAGGGGGATATGCTCCTGTGATAATAAACAGCCAACAAAGCGTGTCCGAACGATGCGGTGGGGATGTGTAGATGCTGGCAGCGGCGACGTAGGCTGCCGCGGGGGCGGCGGCGACGGCAATGGTGGTAGAGGCGTCCGTAATGCGAAGATAGAGACAGAACTAAAGGGAAAAGCCGTAAGTGGTGATCAAGAAAGCGAAAGAAATGTGAGGAAAAGAGTAAATAAAGGGTAGTAAATGATTCCAGCTAAAAATTAAACTAAGTAGTGAGCAAAGAGTGAGAAAAGTGAAAAGAAAAATAAATAAAGGGATATTGAATGGGTCGACCTCGAAAATAAATAAATAAAATACAATAAAAATTCGAAAAAAACTGTCATATCGTTACCTTTGTTTTCTTTGCAGCACAATCCGCAATACACCAGTGCCGAGATTGATGAACACTTTCACTGCCATCTGACACACCGGTCCTTAGCCCTCTGACTGTTAATGTTACATGTTATTTTATTTTCAGCAACCGTAGGCAATTTTATTTGGCAAAAATTAAGCTACAAGTTCTAAAAAGCTTCACTAGATACCTGGTGCCACCTTTAATTGTGAGAGTAGCCTGCCAAAATCCTCCTCAAAGTTTACACAAGAACATAATACCAAGCTGAGATCTTAGCTGCAGCAGTCAAAGGGTTAATCACAAACCACTAAAACTTTATTTTCTTCGAATCTTGTCTCTGAACCTTGTAGTGGCAGGAAACTAAAAAATCTGTTCTTCTAATATTTTTTTTTTCTTCTTTCTCGTAGGTTCCTGTCAAGATTCTGTACGGTGCTTTTACGATTTGCTCTGATTTGCTGCATGTCGCACTGAAAGGGTTAAAAATACAAGAAATCTTATCTCTAAACATTGTGCTAGCAAGAAATCTCTAAACAATGTACTAGCAAGAAATAGAAAAATCTATTCTTCTAATAGCTTTTTTTTTTATTTCTTTTACTCTTGTATGTTCCTCTCAAGATTTTGTACGGTACTTTTAATTAATGTTCTGATTTGCTGCATGTCGCATTGAGAGGGTTAAATTACAAAGAAAATTTAAGTGGATATGTAATCGATCTCCTTTGTTTTTTTTTTTCATGGGTTTATATGTAAGTCTGGGACTAATGAAGAAGCGTAGAAACAAGACGATTTTCATTAAGCAGAGCAACACGAGAAGACCCACCACTGGTAGCTGATGAGACGCGACCACATCTGTGTTGTTGTGTGTTGTCTTCGTGCCCACAACAAACTTTCATTCATCCAGTAGATCTTGATTTTTACAGAAGAGTGGAAAGGAATATACGAGTACAGCAAAACTGTATTAGCAGAATTTCAAAGACAACAACCAAACAGCGCCACGTGAAAGAAGCGAAAGAGCAACACATCAGTAAACGAGTCAGCCCTTCACAGACTGCTTGTGATGACTTGTACTATCTTATCTAAAGAAGGAAACGCAAGATAGTAAAGATAAACGCTCTTTCCTATCTGTTACCAATGCAATAGTGAGGAGGAGGAGGAGGAGGAGGAGGAGAAAATGAAGAAGAGAAGGAAAGAGCGGCAGAGTTCTGAGTGACAATGAGTTGTAATGATTAACCTAAAGACAGAAACGCAAGACAGTAAAGATAAGCCGTCCTTCCCATCCATTATAGATGCAATAGTAAGAGAGAAGAGGAAGAGAAAATAAAGAAGAGGAGGAAAGACCTGCAGAATTCTGAATGACCGTGCACCGCTGCTTCATAATGAGGCTCCACAAACCAGATGCCTTCAGGCTTCATTTTTACAATTGGAAGGAGGAGGCGGAGGAGGGAGAGGAGGATGGAGAAGGGGAGAGAGAAGCCAGGTCCTACCCGTCCACCATCCCTTCATAATGAGGCCCCACGAGCCCGCCAGACGCCATCCCTAATCCTCCACTCGTCCAGTCGCCCCAGCCAAGCCAGAACTGAAACGCATTACTAAAGCGACCTGTTCGATCACTATCTTACAGCGCCCCATTGAAGAGGGGGAGAAAAATGCAATAATTATAGGGTGGGCGAGAGTGCTGCAGAGGGGGACGTGTGGGTAAAGGGAAAGGGGAGGGCGGGGAGTGGCTGCCTACAAGCGACAGGTGAACAGGAGGTGTGCCGCCCATGATCTGCTCCAAGGGGCCGAAGAAACGAGTTTGTCCTGTTAGCTAACACTCCCAGACTCTTCCACACTCTTACCGTTAGCTAACAGTCCCTCCTCGCCCACACTTTCCCAGCTTAACACACTAAGTACTCTTCCTGACTCCCCCTGCCTATCATCTCAAATCCCTAACTCTCCCAAATTCTTCTTCTCTCCTTATAGCTAACACCACCCCTTCCTTCCCTTCTCAACTCTCTCTTGTCTAACTAACACATCTTGCTCTCACAGACTCTTCCTTTCTTCCTTCTCTTCCTCTTCCAAAATCTCCCTCGTCTTCCTATTGATTAACACCTCTTCCTCTCCCCAAGCTAACTCCCCTTCATCCTTCTCTTTCTCTCCCCTACACCTTCTGCCTCCTTATTAGCTAACACCCCCTGCTGCCATCCCTCCTCTCCCTAACTCTCCCCGGCTTCCAATTAGTTGACACTCCTCTCTCTCCTCTTTCCCTCTTCTCAGCTCTCGTCTCTTTCCTCTTCTTCTCATCCTTGAGTTTTCCTTTCCTTCCCTCTGTTAAAGATTTTGCCACATTCTGATTTTTTTTTTTTAATATTCTTCGTTTCTTCCTTTTCCTTTGCTTTCCTTTCTCATTATTATGTTCTTCCTCCAAAGCGACCATCACGTATTGGCTTGATGGTTTCTTGCAGCTTGCCTTATTTTATTTTGTTCATTTTTACCTCCTCTCTCTTCTTGTTCCATCCACGTATCACTTTCCTTCCTTTCCATGACTTTCTGTATCTCTTCTTTCATCCTGTTTTTATCCTCCGCAGTATTGTCTTTTCCTTCCTTCTCCTGTACCTGTTCCCCTGCTCTCCCCCCTTATCCCAACATTCATATTCAAAACACCTTTCTTTACCGATTTTTACGCGCGAGAAAACAACATAGTACTGAAGGGAGCGCTCAGTGAAAGGACAAAATGTATCCTTGACTGTCGCACTCCGGAAGATAATTTAAGGAGTGTGCGGGGGACAGGTGGAGGTGGAGGCGGCAGGAGAAAGGTGTAAAGGACAGAGGTAAGGAGGACAGATACAAAGGTCATAAGAAAAGAAAAAAAGTGCACGATACAAATGCAGTGATGTAACAGTGGGTGAGTAAATACACTTTTTCTTTTCTTCTTTTTTTTTTTTTTTTTATGGAAGGCTGAAGTTTGTGTACAATGGTGGTGGCAAACTATTCAGCCTTATTATTTTTTATCATTATCTTTCTTTATTTGCATCAAGAGAGAGGCAGGATGGGTATCTTCAGGGAGGCAGGGAGGCAGGGTGAGTATCTTTAGAGAGGCAGGGTGGGTATCCTTAGGGAGGCAGGGAGGCAGGGTGGGTATCTGTAAGCTATAGGGAAAATTTACATATCACATGAAACTTTTTAAGACCTCTTCTGATTACTAAACGTTGTCACAAGCAATCAATTATCAGTGGCCTTACTGCATCAGGATATCCTCTTTCATTTTTTATTGCAGGGGAGGTGGTGT
>NC_087156.1:26191996-26201996 GCF_035594125.1 Scylla paramamosain | reverse complement strand
ATTTCTTACACCGCGTTATTCGCTGGCTCAAGGCACCAGGTGTAAAGGCAGAGGAGGAGGAGGGAGGAGGAGGAGGAGGAGAAGAGGAAAGATTCAACTTAGTGGTGTAGTGTGGGAACTCAATATTATTTAAGTATCGGGTTGTGTTGCACTTTTCTGTTTCTCTGATGCAGTCGCGGAATCACTCGATGTAACAAAAACACTCGGGGCGCCTCGCTCTCACGCTGTCCTGTGGGAACACCGACGCGACACAGCATGATGTTCACAGCAATGTCCCTCTGCTCTCAATACCGCGGGCTGGCTTGCAGGAGGACGATTACAATACAAGCAATTTTCACATTAAAACGAAGAATTAACCTGAACTTAGGCTTCAGTCAAAAATAGAAGCAGCGGGGAGCGTAAAAACGAAACACGTGTGATGAAAATGAGAAAGTCGAGTTACAAAAAAAATATCAGCAAAAAATAAAGAGAGAGAGGAGAGAGAGAGGAGAGAAGAGAGAGAGGAGAGAGACGAGAGAGAGAGAGAGAGAGAAGAGAGAGAGAGAGAGAGAGAGCCTATAGCGCAGACAGATCAGACGGAGAGAAAGACAGAAGAAAAAAAGTTAGACAGGGCTGACACTCAACAAAAAAGAATTAAACCATCATAAACCAGATAAAACCTGAGCGCAAAATCGTCGTGCATTCCTACGAGACAGCCTCCGTCAAAACCCAGTTGTTTACGCGCGGTATTTTATCAGCCTTGACAACGCTGATAAAGTCTCCAAACCTCATCTTTAAGCGTCCACCAACAATAAATTATGTGAACGCACCGCCTGCATAGAAAGTATCTCCGCTCCTCCTCATCATCCCCACCACCACCACCACACCACCACCAGGAACATGAACCAATAAGTATGGAAGGGGAAAAGATTATATCACCTGGTTGAATGTGTAAAAATGGAAGTGGTGTTCTACTGTATAGGAAAGGAAGACTCAGGCCACCAATTTATTCCTCATTGTTATGTGATGGGTAAGTAAGGTATATCACGGAAATGACGAGAAGAAAAACAAAAAGGGAAAGAAAGAAAGAAAGAAAGAAAGAAAGACAGAAAGAAAAGAAAGAAAGAAGAAAGAAAGAAAGAAAGAAAGAGGAAAGAAAGAGAAAGAAAGAAAGAAAGAAAGAAAGAAAGGAAAGAAAGAAAGAAAGAAAGAAAAAGAAAGAAAGAAAGAAAGAAAGAAAAGGAAAGAAAGAAAGAAAGAAAGAAAGAAAGAAAGAAAGAAAGGGAAAGAAAGAAAGAAAGAAAGAAAGAAAGAAGAAGAAGAGGAAAGAAAGAAAGAAAGAAAGAAAGAAAGAAGAAAGAAGAAAAGAAGAAGAGAAGGAAGAAGAAGAAGAAGAAGAAGAAAGAGAGAGAAGAAGAAGAAGAGAAGAAGAAGAAGAAGAAGAAGAAGAAGAAGAAGAAGAAGAAGAAGAAGAAGAGAAGAAGAAGAAGAAGAAGAAGGGAAGAAAGAAGAAGAAGAAGAGAGAAGAAGAAGAAGAAGAAGAAGAAGAGAAGAAAGAAGAAGAAGAAGAGAAAAAAGAAGAAGAAAAAGAAAACAACAAAAGAAAACAAGAATAAAAAACGTGCAGAAGATGAAGAAGATGAAGAAGATGAAGAAAAAGAAAAAGAAAAAGAAAAAGAAAAAGAAAGGAACCAACAACAACAACGACAACAGTAACAACAAATAAACAAATAAAATAGCACACACACACATACACACAAATAAAATCTAAACCATTCCAAGCCACTATTCGAGTCCCATCTTTAATCCCACACTCCTCCCCTCCCTTTCCTGTCCTACCGTCACAAAGCAGTAGAGAAGCAGGCAGGAGGGCCGCGGGATGGTACATAGGCGGACAGAGGAGAGCAGGCAGGGCGGATCTGGCACAAGGACGAAGCAAGGCGAGCAGCAGCGTACCCGTGGGGAGAGTGGCCTGAGTGAGTGAGTATGTCCGGGTAGGTGCGCTGGGTGTGGAAGAGAGTTTCCTGTGTTTGTGTCCGTATTTGGTTGACCTCCTCCTCCTCCTCCTCCTCCTCCTCCTCCTACTCCTCCTCCTTTTTCTCCGCGCACTACTGCATTTTCTCTGTCCTCGACCTCTGCATTCCACTCATATCACACACCTTTTATGTGACGTAGAGGTGCACAAGTGAGCCAGGTAACGGTACAGGTGAGAGTAAGGACAGGTGATATGCGGGTTAGTGTCGCGCCAAGTAACGGTGCAGCGGGGGGACTGAGGACAGGAAACGTTCATGAACCGGCGCGTGATATAATGGTTCTGCTGCACGTGAAGGGAAATGATTCATGCTTCAAGTAGTAAAGGTGATGATTGCACAGGTGTATGAGTGCAGGCTGGAGTGTAGCATTATAACAGCGAGTACTGGTATTGCTAATGAGGAAGAGTAACGGTGCTATAAAATGAAAGTTGTGGACGTGAAGTGGGAATTAATTGATACGGAGAGGTGTTTTTAAAGACCTTGCGTTAAAGTTTCGATGTAACTTAGGAAGATATATTATGATGTTAGCTGTACTTGAAAGGGAATGTCTGTATGAGGGAGAATTTATCACATCATAATCAATAACGTATCTAAATCAAGACTGTGAGTTAAGGTATCAATGTAACTCAAGATAATACGTTATGTTGCTCGCCGTACTTGAAAGAAAATGTCCGTAAGAATGAAATGCAATCACGTCATCATTAAAACGGATCTGAATTGAAAAGTTATTTTCCTTACCTTGAACCATCATCATCACCACCACCACCACCACCACCATTACCACTACTACGAATTTGTTATATCCTCACAATTCCTCCTGCTCTAACCTCATACCCGTCTACTCGCCGCACGCTCCACACCCCGCTTGTTCCTAATACATTAACTCTGACTTCTGCAAGCCTCCCATACACCACCATGCCTTATATTCCCTTCACTCCCAATCAAAGCATTCCTTCGCCGCTCTCCCTCCGTAATGCAAGTGTTCATGTAAACCATAAACTGAAATGATTTTTGATGAACGTACGTAAGTTTGTTTGTATGTATGCCTTATATGTGTATTTATTTCCTTTGGTAGACAAGAATTCAACTTCTATTTTTTTTTTAATCACTTTCTAGTGTCTCTGTTTAGATTCTACTCTCGTTTTTCTTTTCTTTTTCTTTTTCCTTCCTCTCATTTTTCTTCATGGATACTTTCGAATCCTAGCACTTCGTCATCACCTCCAGCTCTTCCTTCTCTTCATTCCTTTCCTTCTTCCCAATTTCTTTTTGCTTTCACTTCCTCGGTCCTAATTCATCAAACCACTTCTTTCCTTCCCCCCCACACACATACCTTCACCAACATCCCATACTCCTCCTCCTCCTCCTCCTCCTCCTCCTCTTCGTCGTCCAGCACTTCAGCCTTTATCACAACATCTCGCTGGACACACAGGTAAACAAGCCTTCAGTCAGCGCAAGCAAACATGGAGACGCAATAATATAAATCCCAGGGGCTTGGCGTTGGCTAATTCCGTGTTGCAGTAAGGATAATGGCAGGCCCTTCACTCGCTTGTCCACGGCCAGCCTTCAGGACCACGCCACAGCGAAGCTCTTGTAGTGGTGAATTATAAGGTTAAATCTACGTAAGTCTGATGTTTGTGAGTGTATAGTTATCAGGGGACATACTGTAGAAAACTTGTCACTGTCTATGTAATGCCGTGTGTGTGTGTGTGTGTGTGTGTGTGTGTGTGTGTGTGTGTGTGTGTGTGTGTGTGTGTGTGTGTGTGTGTGTGTGTGTGTGTTCAGCAATTAATTCACACCAAAACTAACACGTAATTGGATTCCTTATTATTTTTTTCACCTCCACTGCCATATTATCTTGTTCTTGCGACGGAAGTTTACAGTCAGTCCATCAGCCATTCCATCCATCCATCCATCAATCAATCAATCAATCTTTTTTTTTTCTTTCACCTGCAACACCTTTAATCAATCGCCACAAAACTTTCCTGCATGGCTTCCTCCTCCTCCTCCTCCTCCTCCTCCTCCTCCTCCTCCTCTTCCTCCTCGTCTTCCACCCAACTTATTCCCCATTATTTATACAATTTCACTGGGGAATAAAATAACCGGTAGAATGCATTTTCACTGCCATCTATCCTATACTCAGCGAGATACACCGCACAGGGGAACCTCGCGCGGGTACATACAAGGGGAAGCACCAATGCGGATACTGGGAACGCTCAGCGACATACATGAGTAGAAACGTGATGCACAGGAGCAGTGGACACTTGGGGGTTAGTGGAACAAGAGGTCATTGAGAGAGTATGCGTGTGTGTGGTGTGTGGAGGGTGTACTGTACGTATGAGTGGAGTGGTGCGTTTGTGTGTGCGTGTATGGTGTATGTTGGGTGTATGGAATGTATTTGGGATGTGCAGTGTCTATGATGCATGTAGTATTGTAAGTGTAGATAGTGTGTGGTGAGTGTTAAGGACCGTGTGATGGGTGTTCAGAGGCGTGTGGCGGGTGTAGGGAGTGTATGGTGGGTGTAAGAGTCTTGTGGCGGGTATGAGGCGCGTGCGGTCAAGACGTGTGTGGAAGGAGTAAATAAAGGCGTTCTTGGAATACCTGATGTCAAGTTATGAGCGTTGCCAAGATTGTGCGACGTGACTCGAGGGGAAAAACACTGCAGAAAGTTTTACCTCTTCTACAAATGTGTGTGTGTGTGTGTGTGTGTGTGTGTGTGTGTGTGAGTGAGGGGGACATCCGCCTGTGTCGTCGGCCTGTCTGTCTATTTGCCTCTTTCTCCGTTTGTATCTGCTTAGGAACGACTTTCAAACTGATCATGTTTTTGAACTGCGCCACACCATGCTTCAGTCTGAACAAACAGGCTGCAGACCACATCCTCCTGCGTGTGAAGGGAGAGGAAGAGAGGGAGTTGGGGAGAGGTGATTGAGAGACGAGCAAAGGGGTGTGTAGAGGAGAGGGAAAGAGGAGACAATGGAAGACGAAAGGAGAGAGAGAGAAGATTGAAAAAAGAGAGGGGGAAGGGGGAAAGGGAAGGGAGAAGAAGAAGGTGAAGGGAGAGGGGGAGATTTCCTAAACTTTCACTGATTGATGTAAAATTATTCAGATCAAAGCAGGTGTCGCGATAAATTTAGAGAGAGAGAGAGAGAGAGAGAGAGAGAGAGAGAGAGAGAGAGACAACAACGACGACGACGCACAGACACACACAGACAGAGAGAAATGGACGAAATGTGTCTGTGATGTTGACGATGATTATGACGAGTGGCGTGGAGTGTTTACGCCACGTGCTGGAAGAGGCAGGAATGGAGACGAGTGTTTGTTGGCGGTATGAGTGACGGACGAGGAGGAAGAAGAGGAGGAGGAGGAGGAGGAGGAGAGATTGTGGGTTCGTCGGTTCATCATTTAAATGCGAGTGTTGACAGGTCGAGAGAGAGAGAGAGAGAGAGAGAGAGAGAGAGAGAGAGAGAGAGAGAGAGAGAGAGAGAGAGAGAGAGAGAGAGTCAGGGCTTGCGGTTTTCTCAAGAGCGTGACGCGAGGATAACATTACGGTAGGTCGGGGCACATAATATGGGGGGATCAAAATACGTGTAAAAAAAAAGTGATAGGAAAGAAGAGGCCATCTGATAACCTAGCCAACGAATTAAAAGCGATGAAAGTAAAAGAAAAAATAATAAAAAAATAATGATAAAAAGTCTTGACACTCGAGAACAGATGGCGAGCAGTCGAAATATGTAAAGAAAACACGAGTCAGGAATGACTTCAGCAATTACAAATCACTGCCGGAAAAAAAAATAACACTGAAAATTATAAAAATATACTAAAAATGTCGTATATCTAATACAAAGAGAGAAAATTACGGGACATTACGAAGAGAAGACACAATATACCACTTTGATATGACGCTAAATATAGAAGAGTCATTAAACGCTGAGAAATGAAAGGTAAATTGAAGCAGGGAAGGTTTATGAAATCCGCCGCCTTCGCAAACACGTGAGAAAACAGCTAAAACACGAGTCAGCATTTAATCAAAGTTTAAAAAAAAAAATCTCTTGAAGTACGCCCACGAGGGAAAGAAAAGTGTACACAAACACCTAACGCTAGACTAAACACCGAGGAAAGTTAAGACTTGAAAACTTAATCATGACGATAAGAACCAAAAGATGCATTTTTGAAACGCTTTGTTCTTTCACCAAGGTTATTTTAAAACATCGCAGTGATGATTAGTCAGGCTTGCACGGATGTTTTTTCCCCGTTTATGAACGAGAACCCTTATTAAACTCACTAGATTCATGAAAACGCACTTGAAAAAGGCAATTAACTTTCACGAGAGCTGCTAAAAGTAGGCAAGATAAGACGCAGAAATGCCTGAGAGCACGGACCCAAGCACCGTGAACTGAAACTAACACCAGGCATCACTTCCGACAACGCGAGTGAATATCAATGAGGCCAATGAGCCAAGTAAGAAACCCACACTCACACACGCACGTTAAAAGGACTTTATTAATTGCTTAAGCGTTTTCACTGCGACATTTGGGAACTGGGTCAAGCGGAGCAAGGAGGAGACCCCACATCACGCGTGCTCGCCGTGACGTAACGGGAAATACCGCGACGCAGTGTTCCCAGCCATCAGGGCACGGGTGGGTGACTGCGCACTGAACTATCCCTCACACTCTGCTTTTTTATCGTGTCTCTAGTGTGAGGAGAAGGTGGCGGCTGTGAGTGTGAGGGGGAGAAAGTGTGTGGGATGTGACAGCGGGTGGAGTGGTGATGGTGGTGGTGGTAATAGTGATGGTGGTGGTGAATCCTTAGCCGCTCCTCGCTTCGTTGCACCTTCAGTTTTCCCTCCCACACCGGACCCTTCGGCAGGAAAAAAATATTCGCAGTTGGGGGAAGGGAAAGGGTGGAGGGAGGGGGAAGAAGTTAACTTTTCCCTTTTCCCTTTTGTGCTTTAGTCGTAAAATTTCACTCGATGGCGTTTCTGACTCTCACCCTCCACACCTTTACGTCCTCCTCCACCACCTGCCCTCCCCTTCTCCCCTCCCTCCCTCCCGTCCGTCACGAGTGGTCACCTGGCATTGTGTTCGACGTAAGACTGTGAGAGACTGACGTTTGTTTTAGCTTTACGAGGTGATGGTGGTTGAAATGGTGGTCTCTGAAATGGTGGTGGTGGAGGAGTTTGGTCTTGGGGGCACGTAAAGTATACATCCGTTCATCCACCACATCCTCGCTTTAACAGAATGACAGCATGGCATTTTACTACTTCATTTGGGAAACCTTTGACGATTTTGCCGGAGAAAATATAACTCCATGAAAAATGTAGTGGGTTTTGACTTACTGGTTCGATTCACCACATTCTCGCCTTAACAGTATGACAGCATGGCATTTATTACTTCATTTGGGAAACCTTAGACTATTTTACTGGAGAAAATATAACTCTAGGCACTTGAAGGTATTGACTTGCTGACTCGATACCTCTGCTGTCGGTGGTGTCCTTGGAAATCATGCCCTTAGCTTGTACCAAACCCTTTTGCTAAGCTTGAGAAGTGAGAGAGTGAAAGGATTAATAAAAAAAAGAGATTCAAATCTACTACGAATAACTGTGGCAAAGATTTGTGAAAGCTGCAGGAAAGTATTACGGGGAATATTATTACAGTTTCCATGGCGTCATTCTGGTTAAGAGGATCCGGTAAACATAAAAGCATCGGTTCCATTAGTTGTTTATTTATTTACCTCATTCCACCGCGCCCTCCTCGCCTCGCCCCGCCCCGCCCCGTCTTCCGCGTCCCTCTCTCCCTGCCTAACTTCCTCACCCATCCCCTCCCCCTCCACTCCTTCCCCCACGCGGCCTCAAAACACACAACACACAATATCCTCTGCACATTTTTTTCTCACTAGCGAGTACGCATTATAATGAAAGCCCCCACTCTCTCTCTCTCTCTCTCTCTCTCTCTCTCTCTCTCTCTCTCTCTCTCTCTCTCTCTCTCTGGGGGCGAAGCATTTTTTGTGGCGTTAATAGATGAAAATGTAGATACAAGTAACGATTAATTTCACAGAGAACCTTTGTATTGTTGACTGAGAGGAAATTTGCAATGCTGTTAGAAAGTCTTGAGTGTTTTCATTGTTTTTAATACAATATTACACACACGGGCATAAACAAATGCACTTACAAGACTTTTGAAAGGCAAATATGTATTACTATTATCATTATTATCATTACTGTTATTATTACTGTTATTAGCTACGTACTGGCTCTTATAAACTTTTTTAGCACGCAAAGATACAAAATAGTAGGATCAAACTTAGCACTGAATGTTAGAAAATAGATAAAATTATGCAAAGAAAAGAGTTGATACTTATAAGAGGTATACATGATTCGTGCTACAGTGGAATCATTGTGACTGATGATGATGATGATGATGATGATGATGAGGAGGAGGAGGAGGAGGAGGAGGAGGAGGAGGAGGAGGAGGAGGAGGAGGAGGAGGAGGAGGAGGAGGAGGAAGTGGAGAAGGAGGAAGTGGAGAAGGAGGAGGAGGAGAAGGAGGCGATTTGTTATTTGTAAGGTGAATTACGGACAACAACAACAACAACACATCAACAACATTCACAACCATCACTACCACCACCACCACCACCACCACCACCACCACCACCACCACTACCGCCACAGCAACAACAACACTCATAATAATAACAGGTATCAAACTCCCACTACCACAAAACCATTAACTAACACGTCTGCTAAAATACTACAAAACTCTCGAATCCAGCCAGCTTAGCACCTGTCCGCATGGAGCAACATCTGTCAACGCGACGAAAATATATAAAAGTGAAATCTAAATCTCTAAATGAAGGCGGAACATTATGGGATCGCAATAATTAACGAAAAAAAAAAAAAAAAGAAAAGAAACAAAGGAGAAACGAAAGGCGAGACAAGCAACACAAGCTAACAATTAACGCAATGAAATATGAATAAGGAAGAGAAGAATGAAAATAGATTATGAGAAAATGCAATAATAAATCTGTGTAAAAGCTGAGGATCTTTAAGGATAAGTAAACATAAGAAAATATTGACTTTCTCCTGCTTTCTTTTTGTTTTATAAAGGTGAGGCGAAGAAGTGAAAGTTGAGGGACAAGAAAGGAAAGAAGGAAAACCACGAAGGAAAGGAAAAGGGAGAGGGAAAGGGGGAGGGGGAGAACAAGAGTGAAAGGGAAGTCAAAGGGTGAATAAAGGGTGCAATAATAAATGGTAATGTTATGCTTGCCACATATGGGATAGAAAGGACAAGAAATGGAGAGAGAGAGAGAGAGAGAGAGAGAGAGAGAGAGAGAGAGAGAGAGAGAGAGAGAGAGAGAGAGAGAGAGAGAGAGAGAGAGAGAGAGAATGGCATGGAGAAAACACACGAATACATATTAGTTACACATCCATACATACATCTATGCATTAAAACACATCCATTCGCTATATGATTCACAGACCGATACTCAAATATATGAAAGAAATGAACAGATGGACAAACGTAAACATGGCCAACATACGTACATATATATACATAGATAAATATTAGTAGGTACAGGTGAATGAATGAGTGAATAAATAAATAAATAAATAAATAAATAGATAAAGGCAGATTGACAGGTAAGCAGGCATTAAGACAGAACGGATAGACAAATACGCTTACAAAAACAAACAGACAGACGGACAGACAGACAAACAACTGATAAAACTGAACGGGATAGAAGAATGGAATATAGATAAATACAGATAAATGAATAAAGAAATAAAGAAGGGAGGTGGAGCGAGAAAGGGAGAAACAGGTAGACGGAGACAGAGACAGACAGACAGACAAACACAGACACACAGAAAAACGATCACAAAAGAAAGATATACGTCAAATAAAGGGAGGAGGCGGAGGAGGAGGGAGGGGAAGGTGTAAAAAGAGAAAGGGAGGAGGAGGAGACATGGAGGAGGAGGGGAAGATGAAAGGAAG
>NC_087156.1:26184496-26189496 GCF_035594125.1 Scylla paramamosain | reverse complement strand
CCGTCCTGTTGCTTTAATTTCCTGCCTATCTAAAGTTTTTGAATCTATCCTCAACAGGAAGATTCTTAAACATCTATCACTTCAAAACCTTCTATCTGATCGCCAGTATGGGTTCCGTCAAGGCCGCTCTACTGGTGATCTTCTGGCTTTCCTTACTGAGTCTTGGTCATCCTCTTTTACAGATTTTGGTGAAACTTTTGCTGTTGCCTTGGACATATCAAAAGCTTTTGATAGAGTCTGGCACAAAGCTTTCATTTCCAAACTACCTTCCCACGGCTTCTATCCTTCTATCCTTCTCTCTGTAACTTCATCTCAAGTTTCCTTTCTGACCGTTCTATTGCTGCTGTGGTAGACGGTCACTGTTCTTCTCTGGTAAACTCTGGAACTCCCTGCCTGCTTCTGTATTTCCACCTTCCTATGACTTGAATTCCTTCAAGAGGGAGGTTTCAAGACACTTATCCTTCAATATTTGACTACCGCTTTGGACCCTTTTTATGGGACTGGCATTTCAGTGGGCATTTTTTTTTATCGGTTTTTTGTTGCCCTTGGTCAGTGTCCCTCCTACATAAAAAAAATAAATAAATAAAACACATACACACACACATACACATACTTTCTCCGTGTAGAGTACTCAATGCCCGGAACATTTACGTACGAGAGTGATGAGCTCACACACACACACACACACACACACACACACACACACACACACACACACACACACACACACACACACACACACACACACTAATTACGTCAACATCACCTTCCTTCACTTTCACTGTTCTTGACTTAACACTTCACACTCTTGCTCTCTATATCTACTCACTACACACATACACTCAGACAGTTCCCTCACCACTACGCTCATCACACTCACCACTACACTCACCACTGCACTCACTTTTCTATATTTACTATTATACTCATTACAACCCTGCACTCATTCACACTTCCTTACGTAGCCCCATTCATCATTATTCCTTATCTTTCACACTAGCAGAGAGAGAGAGAGAGAGAGAGAGAGAGAGAGAGAGAGAGAGAGAGAGAGAGAGAGAGAGAGAGAGAGAGAGAGACTTTCATGTGCCCTCTAATGTCACCTTTCCCCCTCAATCACCTGTCGCTGCTCTCCTTACCTGCAAGAGGCGATTTCCCAACCAAACAGCCACACCGTTTTCCCTGCAATTGCTGCCTCTCGTCTTTTAGTGGATGCAAATGTGAAACGTTTAGGCAACGCTCCTTTCGAGTTCCTGATGTGGAGGAAACATATTTTTAAGAAAGAGTAGAAATTTCAAGTTTTTTTTTTTTTTCATTTGAGGCAAAAAAAAATAGTGTATTTTGATTTTTTTTTCTTTTGTCAGAGAAAATAAAATACGGTAAAGTAAGATAAATGGGAAATAGATAAAAGGAAAGCTGGGTTTTACTCCCTGAAATATTGTTTTGATGATGACTATCAGTTTTGTGAAAAACGTATGATTCGCCTTGACAATTTCTCGAGGTCTCAGTTTTCTGGAGTCACAGATAAGCTACACTCCTCCAGGTGCAGGGATTTCACCGCCAAAGACAGTTGGAAGTTAACATAAAATCCTTCGTGTTGATATATAAAACTCTGGAACTCTGTCTAATGCTGTATTTCCTAATGTGTATGTCTTAAAACTCTTTCAAGGTGGAGGTTTCAAGACACTTTTCGAATATCCTTTATAGTCAACTCTCTCTTAGGACTGACATCTTCAGTAGGCCTTTTTTTTTTCTTTCTTTTGTTCCCCGTGGGTAGAATTCCTCTTACATAAAAAAATATGGCCCACCTTCATACAGCGGTACATATTATCAAGCATTTCAATCCCTAATGAGTCTCGTCGTGAAGGAAACCTTAGCACTCATTCAGAAACTAGTATGGCTGACCCTTCTTCGGTGAGTGTGTTCGGAGAGGAAGATAACCTGACAATGTATTCTCTACTCTCGGTTTAAACTTCGTGATGGTGCGATTAAGGGCGAGAACCTGCTCCTCTCCTCGTGTTAACTCAGTACAGGAGGGGACAGTGTGCTAGCTCTTGTTGCTTTTATATATCTCAAAGTTAATTTCTTTTATGGAATTTTACACCAGGATAGAGTGAGTACTTGCTTCATACGTGACTTTTCCAATCTTCAGTTCATGTGGCATAAAGTATCTCAGTCAACCCTACAGTTATTTTTTGTAATTTTCACTTGATTTACACATTTATTAAAGTAGTTTTCATTTTACTTACACAGTTATTAATATTTTCATATGATTATCTTTTTTCTACTTCATTCTATTTTCCCTGTAAGACGCTGGTTACGGTATGCTTTTAGTCCTTCCACTCTTTATAGGAGACTTACTTTTAAGCTTCCTATAATGATATTGATTTTATAAAAACAGCAAATGAAAAAAATAATGAAGAAAGAAAAACAGTTTACTTCCACCATTATACATTACGTCACTGTGAGTGTCTTTGAAGTAAATGTGTGTATTCATAACCTGGATACATAAATGCATACCAGGCACTCAACACAACACCAACAGTTACAACATCCACCTCGCAATCAGATGGGGATGCAACACACACACACACACACACACACACACACACACACACACACACACAAAGCAATACGTCACAAACACTACGATGCCAACCACTTATTTCTGGAAGCGGGGCACATAACTGTACGTTAGTCTATGCTGCAACCATTACCCCCTTCCCACCACTGCCACCACCACCACACCCACCACCACCATTACTCTCTACCCAGGCAAAGGGAAAGTCTGCTACGTGTGTATGGAAGCGTAGGGGAGCGGTGATGGCCTTGAGTTAAGCTATCCTTTCCTCTCTCTTGACTCGGCCCCGCATTCTAAATTGCTTTCTCTCTCTAACAACTATTTTCAAGGACCACAGAGATGGTTATTCAAGTTCTAATTCGTGGTTTTCCCTCTAATGATACAGTCTTTATTAAACTACCACTAGAATCATGAAAACACGCTTCAAAGCCGCAATAACTTTCACTACAGCAGAGATGGGACGCCGCAGTGTATGGGATGCGATCGACGAGAGAGGGAAAGGATAAAAATACTAAAGTGACAGTGAGAGTGACTAAGGGAGAATATAATATGAGGTACGGCGGGATAAGGCGGGCGGGGAACGTATGTGCGTATGTATGTAAGTATGTGCTGTCAGATTAATAGTCGGTGGCGGTGCCCAGACGTGAACAAAAAACGGGGTCAGAGGTTCGGTTCACAGGGGCGACCTCGCTATTTATTATTCACACTTAGCTGTCACTCGTCTCATTCATTCATCCCTTTGCCATATATCTTCCTATTGCTCTGTACGTGTCTTCATTCACTGGACAGGTAAAATGAACAAGCCAACACGTCAGCAAGTCAGTTAACACCAAGAGGATTACTTTTAACTTTCTTCTACCCCGTGATTCAATTTTCTCACCCCCCCCGCCTTTGGTAAACCCTGTATCCACCTTTACCTGTGTAACGTGTGTATCCCCCGTCCATCCGCCCTGCTACCTGATACCTGTCCGCCCACCTGTGTTCCCCTCAAGTCATTATCCCTCCCATACGTCACACGACAAGCGCCCATAAGGGAAAGGCTTACCACTCGTCTTCCGTCTGGCCTCCTCCTCCTCCTTATCCTCATCACTTTTTTTCTTTTCTTTTCTTGGCTGTCTTTCATTCTGTTTATCTTTTTTTAGTAGTCCTTCCATCTCTTGTTTTTTTCTTCTTTCTCTTCTTCTTTTACTATTCCCCATCGCTTTATTCTCTCTCTCTCTCTCTCTCTCTCTCTCTCTCTCTCTCTCTCTCTCTCTCTCTCTCTCTCTCTCTCTCTCTCTCTCTCTCTATTTGTCTATCATTATTTTTTTTTTAACTTTTCCTGTTTTATTAATTTTCATTGTTTATGTCGTTACCTCCTTCTCCTCTTCCTCCTCTTCCTCCTCCTTTTGTTTTCTCTTGTTCCTATTCTTGTTAATGTCCTTCTTCTTTCTCCTCCTCCTCTTCCTCTTATTCTTCTTGTCCTTGTTCTTGTTCTTCTTATTTCTCCTCTTCTTGTTCTCCCTCTCCTCCTCCTCCTCCTCTTCCTCTTATTTTTCTTGTCCTTGTTGTTGTTCTTCTTCCTCTTCTTGTTCTCCTCCTCCTCCTCCTCCTCCACCTCCTCCTCCTGACAGCCACCCTCGCCGCTCTCCAGGCACTGTATCGTGCGCATTTTAAATAACTTCATCTGAGGAGCCCCGATGGATGTCCCTACCCTGTCTGCGTCTGTCTCTCTTCCCCCCAGAGAACGACAGAGAGAGAGAGAGAGAGAGAGAGAGAGAGAGAGAGAGAGAGAGAGAGAGAGAGAGAGAGAGAGAGAGAGAGAGAGAGAGAGAGAGAAAGGAGGGACTTCTTATTCATAAACGTATTGGAAAAGAATATAATCTTTCTTTATCTTCTCTTTTCCAGAAGCAAGGAAAATCAATCTCTCTCTGTCTGTCTGTCTGTCTGCCTGTCTCTGTCTGCCTGTCTGTCTGTATGTTTGTTTCTCTGTTTATTCGTCTGTCTGTTTGTATGTCTATCTGCTTGTCTGTCTGTCTGTCTCTATTCTTTCTTTATCTCCTCTTCTCCTCCAAAAATAAAGAAAATTCCCTCTCTCTCTCTCTCTCTCTCTCTCTCTCTCTCTCTCTCTCTCTCTCTCTCTCTCTCTCTCTCTCTCTCTCTCTCACGATGAAGATACCACCAGTCCCACCACCGCGACAAAAAAAAGTAAAAGTACACTGAGGGACATGAGAATCAACAGGGGACGTGTGGGTAAGCATGACTGATCGACTCACTGACTGATTGACTGATCCTAACTTGACTGATGGCCAACTGATGACGAGTCGCGAT
Source organism: Scylla paramamosain (assembly GCF_035594125.1). Classification (NCBI taxonomy): domain Eukaryota; kingdom Metazoa; phylum Arthropoda; class Malacostraca; order Decapoda; family Portunidae; genus Scylla; species Scylla paramamosain. The sequence goes on along the minus strand of NC_087156.1, from coordinate 26,184,608 downwards.
CCATGATGAAGACTTACGACGATGACTCGCCGGTGGCTATGATGGTGATGGTGCTGGTGGTGGTGGTGGTAATGGTGGTAGTGGTAGTGGTAGTGCTGGTGGTGATGGTGAT
>NC_087156.1:26154496-26179496 GCF_035594125.1 Scylla paramamosain | reverse complement strand
AATTATTTCCTTTACTGCAATAAGTATAAGCAACTGTGGATAAGGCATCATTATCACAACAATAAAACCTGTACTCATCGATAAATTTAACAAAGGCCCGTGTCTGGGGCGTAACACGGCTAAAATCAGTATTAAAATCACCACCTACTAATATAAAATCTATATCATTACTAAGACTAAGAACTGCTATATCACTCAGTATATTTACATATTCATTCACATTTTGGTCACTTCTTTGATCATCACAGGGCATATATACACATATCACCAAACCCGTTTGTTCTGGTAAATGAACTCGAACAGCACACAATCGTTTGGATTCATAAGGTACAGGAGTGACACGAAACCGCTTGGAGTCACGCCACAGGATGGCTGCTCCGCCGTGCGGCCTACCCCGCACCAGCCGACCCTCCTCCATGGCGCTGACCCCGTGCACATTCACACCCTCACCCACTCCATAAAACCAATCAAGCTGACTCATAAACAAACCATGCTCCTGGATTAAAAAAAAAATCACTTTGATTATAAAGCTCACTTAGGAACGGTGCCCTTAAATCATCTGCATATTCACAATTATATGAAACACACGTTAGTAGCAGTAGCAGTAGTAGTAGTAGTAGTAGTAGTTACTGTTGTTGTTGTTGCAACGAACATAAGTAACAATAACATTGGTGTTAAAAATGGTGGTACCAATGGTTAGCGGTCGTGTTGGTAATGATAGTGGGTGGCAGTTACTGGTGGTAGGTAACGGTTGGTGGTGGTGGTGGTGGTGGTGGTGGTGGTGGTAGTAGTGGTGGTGGTGGTGGTGGTGGTCATGGTGCTGGGTAAAAAAGGAAGCAGGCGTCATCAGAAAGAAGAAATAGGTCTGGAGGTTGAGGGATGTGTGTGTGTGTGTGTGTGTGTGTGTGATACCATCAGGACCCTCGCAGCGTGGAGGCCTATACGAGTTCTTTAGGCTTATTAGCGTTGCGTGTTTGGCGTGAGGTTAGCGATGGTGGTGGTGACGTCTCATCCACTCCTCCTCCTCCTCCTCTTCCTCCTCCTCCTCCTCCTCCCCCTCCTCCCCTTCCTCCTCTTTTTCCTCCTCCCCTTCTTCCTATTCCTTCTCCTTTTTCTTTCTCCTTTTCATGATGATGATGATACTAACCATAAAAATCATCATCATCACAATACTACTACTACTACTACTACTACTACTACTACTACTACTAATAATAATAATAATAATAATAATAATAATAATAATAATGAGAGGGATAAGAAAAGAAAGCAACAACAACAACAACAACAAAGCAATAATAATAATAATAATAATAATAATAATAATAATAATAATAATAATAATAATGAAAAGAAGAAGAAAAAAGAAGAAATAGAAAGATGAACAACAACAATAACGAAAAGATAAACACATAAGAACACGTACGAAACACAAGAATCTATAAAAAAAAAAAAAAAAAGGAGGGAGAGAGAGAGAGAGAGAGAGAGAGAGAGAGAGAGAGAGAGAGAGAGAGAGAGAGAGAGAGAGAGAGAGAGAGAGAGAGGATCAAGCGAAAGGTTTTAAGTGTTAGAAAAGAAAAGAAGCAAGTGTAGGAAGGAAGAGAGATGACACGAATGGAGAAAATCAACAAGTCAGGAAAGAATGAAGAGGCGAGAGAATAACGATGGAAGTGAAAGGAGGAGGAAGAGGAGGAGGAGGAGGAGGAGGAGGAGGAGGAGGAGGAGGAATGAAGAGGAATGATAGCCACGAGCGAGAGGTTATGGAAGGGGAAGATGAGATGGAAGGAAAGAGAAAGGAGAAACAGGAAGGAGACAAGAATAAGAGGAAGGAGAGTAACAAGAATAAGGTGACAAACAGTGGCTAATAAAGCTGTATTGTGTGAGTGTGTCTGTCTGTCTGTCTGTCTTATGTCACCTCCTTTTGTTTGTTCGTCTGTCTGATGCCACCCTCACCTTCACCCTCTCCCTCTCCTCTCTCTCTCTCTCTCTCTCTCTCTCTCTCTCTCTCTCTCTCTCTCTCGTCACTCACCGCTACTATTGTTATCTACAGTCATTATTCTTGTTAAAGTTTCTCCCTCTTTTCTTTCACTGTCGTCTTATCTTGTTTTGTTGCAGACTGCCTCGTGTTTTCTCTAAGCTTTTGATTTCACTGTCTGTCTGTCTGTCTGCCCGTCCGTCTGTCTCTAAAATTGTCTCTCTGTCTACCTGTTAGTACGTCTTTCTATTTATACCCCTGTTTAAATCTCTCTCTCTCTCTCTCTCTCTCTCTCTCTCTCTCTCTCTCTCTCTCTCTCTCTCTCTCTCTCTCTCGCTCATGCATGCGTGGACGCGTATACTCTGACCGCTATATCAAAAGTGAGCCAACACAAACTGGAGCAACAGGCTGAGAAAATTATATAAACCCAACCTCTCCCTCTTATTATCCCTGCCTCCCTCTATCCACACTTCCTTCTCTTCCTTCTCTTACTCCTCCTCCTCCTCCTCCTCCTCCTCCTCCTCCTCCTCCTCCTCGTCCTCCACCGTTTAATCCTTTCTTTCTACTTCCTCTTTCATTTTTTTTTAAACTTCCTTCCCTCGAGACAATTATCACCTGTGGAATCTCAAGCATTGTGGTGGTGACCTTGAGTGATGCCTGACTCACCTGGGAGAAGCCTCATTATGGAAACGTAACAAGGAGAAGGAGGAGGAGGAGGAGGAGGAGCAGGAAGAGAGAGAAAGAGGAGACAAATGACTGGAAGACGACAAGGAGAAGCAGAGGAGGCAATAATCACGAACGAAAAGGGAGGGACTGAAAGAATAACACTGTTTAAGGTCAACTTTGTGCCATCTAAGAGAGAGATTACGGAATGATGGCTAATTTTTTTCAGAGGTAAGAAGGAAATGAGGGGCTTGGCAGGACGAATCGAGGCTGTGTCACTGAACAAGGTGGGGGAAAAAAAAAAAAGGAGTATTTTGGAAAGTAAAGGACGCGCGCTGCAGGAGGAACACAGGAATGATGCTTTTCCAACGAGTGAAAAAAAAAAAAATAAAACATAACAAAAAAAGATAGTTGGTTAATAGTTAATAGTAACGAAAAGAATGCTAGAAAAGATAATGGTAAAAGAAAAATGTTTATGATGAGAGATAAATGACGAAGAGAGGAAGAGAGAGAGACAAGAAGTGATATATTAGATGAGAGAGAGAGAGAGAGAGAGAGAGAGAGAGAGAGAGAGAGAGAGAGAGAGAGAGAGAGAGAGAGAGAGAGAGAGAGAGAGAGAGAGAGAGAGAGAGAGAGAGAGAGAGAGAGAGAGAGAGAGAGAGAGAGAGAGAGAGAGAGAGAGAGAGAGAGAGAGAGAGAGAGAGAGAGAGAGAGAGAGAGAGAGAGAGAGAGAGAGAGAGAGAGAGAGAGAGAGAGAGAGAGAGAGAGAGAGAGAGAGAGAGAGAGAGAGAGAGAGAGAGAGAGAGAGAGAGAGAGAGAGAGAGAGAGAGAGAGAGAGAGAGAGAGAGAGAGAGAGAATTAGAAACAAGTAAAAAATAAAAAAAAAGTAAAGACAAAAGGAAAAAAACGATAACTAAGAAATACGAAAGGAAAGGAAAAAAAAAAAAGAATAGAAAGAAAAAGAGGGATAGAAGAAGCGACATGGGCAGACGGGAAAGGAGCCGAAAAGAGGGAGGAAGTAACAAACAGACAAATAGAAAAGGCAAAGAGAAGGAAGCATGAAAGATGAGGGTAGTAGAGGGAGAAAAGGAGAGGAGGAAATAGGGAGGGAGGGAAAGAAAGAATAAATAGAGTAACAGGGATAGGTAGAAAAGACGATAATGTTGCTTACTGGAGAGAACAAAAACAGCAGTACATACAAATAGGTACAGAAAAGACGGAGAGACTGTTGACTGAAGGATATGAGCAGCTGGAAACAGAGAGAAAAGAAGGATATACTGTTAATTGAAAGATACGAATAGTAGTGCACAGGCAATAAAAAAGAGGAGATGCTGTTAACTGAAAGGAACAAGAAACATGAATAAATCGGACAAAGAAAACAGGAAATGTGAGGTTCAAGGAAGCACGTGGAAGTGGAGCACATCCAAGGATTTCTGGAACACAAGCCAATTTGCGGCACAGAAGAATGGTTTACAAAGTCACTCAACACATTTTCACGAACGCAGTGAGTCTGTTGAATTATTCGCCGCCACACTTGAGAAGGGTGCGGAAAATGACCAAAACAATGCAGGAAATCTTACAGTGGCGAAGTTAACAAGGGGCGTTGCACACTCACTTAACAATAACGACATGAAAAGTGGAAATTTGCAAAGACGAAAAAAGAAAAAAAAATAGATAAAAAGACACTCATACAGACAGATGCATGCACCTGCTGGAACTGGTAAATAATGTAGCACAAGTTCGCGTGGAAGCTCCGGAAGAAAAGAAATATACTCGTATGTAGCGCAGTCATGCAAATTCCGGAGACTCGGCGTGGCGGTCAGCATTCACGCACACTGCAGGTTTTAAACACAGACATAAAAGGTGAATATTCTCGTGAGCTGGGCATTAGCACAGGGAGGCATCACGGTAGAGAGACCACGTGATCGCCAGAAAATAACGGTCTGAACTCAAGACTTAAAAACTGAAGGAAAAAAAAAGACCGATGCTGCCAGAAAGAATAACTAGAGCAAGAAGGATGATAAATGAAAGAGACACGAATGAAGTCGGGAAAATTGGGAAAAGAATTACAAAAAGAAGAAAAAGAGGAGGAGAAGGAGGAAGAGCAGTAGAAGGAGGATTACACAAGATTATAAAGGATCACATAAGATAACAAAACAGCAAATTTCTAATTTCTAGACCTCGCAAGTCTGTTTCGTGATATATTCTGAGACTCACCGCTTGGCCAAAATAAAGGACAGTGTAAAGTGTAGTGGTGGTGGTGGTGGTGGTGGAAGAGGGAGAGGAGGAGGAGGAGGAGGAGGAAGAGGAGGAGGAGGAAAAAGACGATGAGGCACGAGAAAAGGAGAAAAGAACGAGTAAGAGGAGAAGGAGGAGGACGTGGACAAGGATGAGGAGGAGGAAGATGAAAGAGAAGGAGGAAGAAGACGAAATAGAGGAGCACGAGGAAGAGGACGAGGAAGACGCCAACGAGGAAGACGAGGAAGTAGAAAACGAGGAATAACACAGTGGCGAGATTTTTCTGAGTCACAGTCTTGGAAGTGAGTGTGATGTCTTAATGAGATAATTTGTGCCATTAGAGTGATGTTTCCATCCCTCTGTCACCACCACCACCACCACCACCATTACCCTCCCTTTCCTAAACACTCCTTCCGGAACTGTGATGGAAAGTGTACAGGGAAAGTATTCGCTCACCTCGTCTGTGTAGGGGGACAGGGAGCGAATGACAATGACTTAAACGGTGCAGTATGTTAATTAATAGTCGTGATACAGGTAAAGTAGATGGTGGCTCTCAAAGGTACTGCTTCTTAATGATGGTAGTGATGATGATAATGAAGGTAATAGCAATAATAATGATAACTACAACAGCAACAGCACAGCAACAACAACAAAAACAACAAAGGTGAAGAAGAAGAAGAAGAAGAAGAAGAAGAAGAAGAAGAAGAAGAAGAAGAAGAAGAAGAAGAAGAAGAAGAAGAAGAAGAAGAAGAAGAAGAAGAAGAAGAAGAAGAAGAAGAAGAAGAAGAAGAAGAAGAAGAAGAAGAAGAAGAAGAAGAAGAAGAAGAAGAAGAAGAAGAAAGGATAATGGTGAAAACTCAATAAAATAAAGACCTCATTTATGAAGAGAGAGAGAGAGAGAGAGAGAGAGAGAGAGAGAGAGAGAGAGAGAGAGAGAGAGAGAGAGAGAGAGAGAGAGAGAGAAAGCGAGCGAGAGAATATGTCTTAACATTGTGAAATCTGACCAAGAATTTCTAGGGCGGAAGTGAGGTGGGGAGGGAGGGAGAGAGGGAGAGGGAAGGGAACGAAGGGAGAAAAGTGAGAGGGATCGAGGGACTCGCTGATATAATAATAATAATAATAATAATAATAATAATAATAATAATAATAATAATGATAATAATAATAATAATAATAATAATAATAATAATAATAATAATAATAATAATAATAATACAATTTTATTATTATTATTATTATTGTTATTATTATTATTATTATTATTATTATTATTATTATTATTATTATTATTATTATTATTATTATTGTTATGTAGGAAAGGATTCAGAAGGATGTACGTGACTAGAGAAGATGTGAATAGGAAAAAAAATTAAACTACTGCCATTAATTTTGTCAGGACGAGTTTCCTTAATAACTAATCAGTTTATTTGTAGACGGATAGATATTGTTATTGATATTGATACTGATATTTTATTTGCCCTTTTCCTATTACATTTGTACATGTGAATTGCTTATATTTAAAAACATCATGCTCAGGTCTATGAAGCCGAAACTTTAATACAAACCTGAATAAAAAAAAAAAAAAATAGAAAGAAAAAGCTTAACTCTTAATAAAATTCTATCCTTTATAAAAAAAAAAAAAAATTACAGTTAATGAAATATTATCCAATTTTTCCCAAAACACACAGGCAGCCAACAGTTGAAAATATACAGCAGAAATAAGACAATTGAAAGCGCGAGAAGGACAACTACGCCTAAGGTAAAACAACATAACAGAAGGCAAAATGAAAAGAATAACACATACATTGAAACAAAATGGGAAAAAAGGCAAAATTTTGTAGAATGGCATCCTTTCGTTGTCCTTTAATTATTCCTAGTTTTTTTTTAATTTTTTATGGTAATATAGGCTTTTCTCTAACAATATTCTTAATCAATGAAAGCTAATACGTCTCTCTCTCTCTCTCTCTCTCTCTCTCTCTCTCTCTCTCTCTCTCTCTCTCTCTCTCTCTCTCTCTCTCTCTCTTTCACGCACACACACGCACGCACACACACACACACACACACACACACACACACACACACACACACACACACACACACACACACACACACACACACACACACACGAGAGAGAGAGAGAGAGAGAGAGAGAGAGAGAGAGAGAGAGAGAGAGAGAGAGAGAGAGGGGGGGGGGGAGAGGGAGAGGGAGGGAGAATGACCGGTGAGCAAGCCAGAAATATTCACAAAACGAGAGAAAAGTACAGAAATTAAAAACTAAGAATGTAAAAAGGAGAGAGAGAGAGAGAGAGAGGAGAGAGAGAGAGAGAGAGAGAGAGAGAGAGAGAGAGAGAGAGAGAGAGAGAGAGAGACGATGGAGATGAGACGCAAAATGGCAAATAATGACATTCTTCAAAATTCAACTCCCTCGTGGTAAGTGTCCATCTGTCAGCGTTTTCTACTCAAGGAAATTTGACCAAAAACAAAAAGAAAAAAAAAAAGATGAGAACTCGAAAGCTTTCTCTTCATTACAACAACAGACATCCTTTTGGGCGATTTCTAAGATACTGTCTGTCTGTGTCTGTCTGTCTGTCTGTCTGTCTGTCTGCCTCTGTCTTTTCTTTTTCCTCCTCCAACACAATTAGAAAATATTCGCCACAACAATGCAGCTTTCAGCCAAATCCATGAGCTTGCAAGGCACCTTTCAATTCAACAGACATTCAGGAGACACCGTCAGGCGCCGAAATTATAAGTTATTAAATGCTCCAGTGTAATTCATGAACAAGTGAAAGCCCGTCTAATTTAACAAACACTTGAGAAACTTCATGAAGCTCCAAGAAATATTCATTGAATCCTTTAACGAAATTCATGAATCTGTGAGAAAGCCAACAGGTTTCAGAAAATGGCAAAAAATAATCATTAAGTCCTTCAGCCAAATCCATGAACGTGTGAGGCAGTAGAATTCAGCAAACATTTAGGAAACTTCAAGCGCCAAAAAATAATAACGAAATTAATGAACTTGAGAGAGGATTTCACTAGCCACTGTAAAACGTTTCTTCTTGTTCTACAGCCACCACAGACCATTATACTGGCTAGACATTGCAAAATCTATCCTTGTAATCCTTTTCTTGTAGACGCTTATAAAATAATTCATACTTTTGTGTGTGTGTCTGTGTGTGTGTGTGTGTGTGTGTGTGTGTGTGTGTGTGTGTGTGTGTGTGTGTGTGTGTGTGTGTGTGTGTGTCGAAAATTGTTGCATATCGCAGGAAAATGGTCAGCGCCAAAAATAATCATAAAATCATTCACCCTAATCCAAGAACGTGTGTGAGGGACCTTCCAATTCAGCAAACATTTAGCAGACTTCAATAAAAACCAAAAAAAACAATAATTGAATTTTTCTTGTACGCATTCTTTCGCAAAACAGCGCTGGTGATCATACATAATATTTTCTTCACGAATCCTTGTATAAACTAAAGAAAAGTAATTGTGTTTCGTCCCCTTTACAGTTATTACTCGTCAGTCATTATAATTTACTAGTACGTAGTAAAAACAAGTGGCTCGGAAAATTAAATGAGGCAAAAAAGAATTCCAGGAAAAAAAAAAAAGAGAAAAAGGAAAAGAAAGAATCGTGACCTTGAAAGATGTATTTGTTATTTTCTTCGCGTTGTCAACACATTTTGCGTTTTGCTCATTCTCGTATTTCTCTCTCTCTCTCTCTCTCTCTCTCTCTCTCTCTCTCTCTCTCTCTCTCTCTCTCTCTCTCTCTCTCTCTCCTTGCATCTGCATTTATCTGTCTTTTAATCTGCCTTTTTTTGCATCAGCCTTTATCTGTCTGTCTGTTTATCTATCTGTCTCTGTCTGCATTTATCTATACATGTATGTCGGTCTGCTTCTCTCTCTCTCTCTCTCTCTCTCTCTCTCTCTCTCTCTCTCTCTCTCTCTCTCTCTCTCTCTCTCTCATTAAGTTATAGTAAAGCAATCAAACTAACACTCGTAACACACAGATTCTCTTTCCTCGGGCTTCGTTCACTTTCCTCCACGTTTTGTTAACCCCCAAATCATTTTCCCTTCAGTCTATTTTTACCAGCACCATTTTCACCCCTCGTACTCCTCCATACCTCCCTCCCTCCCTTCCTCCCACACCAGAACTTCCTTTGCCGCCACATATTTTCGTTCCTTTCCACAAACACCATTACAAACACACACACACACACACACACGAGAACGCCACTCCAGTCAACATATCATCCAAGCCATTACGAATCTGAGAATAAGAATCACAGAGAAAGAAAAACAGCACAAAAACCGTACTTGATCATTTACCATCACCATCACCACCCCCACCACCACTACCACCACCACGTCACACCAGCGTCAGCAGCAGTGTACCTAGATAAGCTGACGCAAACACCTTGGCCTCAAACATCATCAGCGGCCAGCTGGGCAATGAAAGTAACCAAAGCGAGGATCTTCTACAAAAACCAACTTATCCAGGAAACGGTGAGAAGAGAGAAAAGAGGACGGGAGGAAGAAGATTGAGGAGGAGGAGGAGGAGAAAGAGAACTTAGTGGTGGAGGATGAAGAAAACAAGAACAAGATGAAAGTGGGAGGTACGGAAGGAGAGAGAGAGAGAGAGAGAGAGATGAACAGGAGGAGAAAGGAGGAAGAAAAAAAAAGAAGAGGAGGAGGAGAAGCAGCAACTGGAAGGAAGAGGAAGAATTAGAACGAATGCAAAGCAGAAAAATGGAAGGAAGAGAAAGGAGAACTAGAACGATGGCAGACGAGGAGGAGGAGGAGGAGAACGAGGAGGAGGACGAGAAACGAGGAGGACGAGGACGAGGAGGAGGATGAGAGAGGGAGGAAGGGAAGGAAGGAAGGAGAAAGGGAGGGAGGGAAGGGGGTGAAGAGGGAGGGAGAGAGAATGGATGACAGTTCCTTGGGGCGAAAGTAAGAGTATCACAACGTCAATAAAAAAAAGAAAAAAAAGTATCCCTGAACTACTCGACCAGTTCCCCCTACACACACACACACACACACACACACACACATACACACACTTCTTGTCATTCCGCCTTCTTTCCCAATATTAACTCGTGAGAAGCACCATCACTACCACTAGTGTGTGTGTGTGTGTGTGTGTGTGTGTGTGTGTGTGTGTGAGCTTTCGACCGATGGAGGGACCACTACCACTACCACCACCACCCAGGTAAATATCACTCAAACATTCACGCAAAACACTATATATACGAACACAAATAATGTAACCAATGAAAATAACTTTCTTCCCAACTAACTTTTCCCTTATTCACCCACGCTGGCATTCAAGGCACACTGAAGGCAAGGAAATGCAGGGAACATGTTTCAAGACCATATGTGAGAGGACTATGGCTGACTGTTGCCCAAGCTAACTCTCCCCCGAGGCCCCTGCGGCGAAGTGGGGCCCAGACGCTGGCAGCCTGGGGCGCTCGCGTGGTGGTGGTGGTGGTGGTGGTGGTGGTGCAGGTGGCATTCTTGAAGAGAGAGTGGCTGACTTCTCTTTCATTCACAGCGCCGTGGCCCTGGGTCGAGAGAGAGAGAGAGAGAGAGAGAGAGAGGAGAGAGAGAGAGAGAGAGAGAGAGAGAGAGAGAGAGAGAGAGAGAGAGAGAGAGAGAGAGAGAATTACAAATGCAACAGAAAACAAAGTATGAAGATGATAACATAATGAGAGAGAAATGATAGACAAAACAAGGAGAGAGAGAGAAGAGAGAGAGAGAGAGAGAGAGGAGAGAGAGAGAGAGAGAGAGAGAGAGAACAAGTGAGTCAGGCGGCACTCACTCTCACCGCGCCAGCCTGGTGGGCATTTCGGTGTTCTTTTCACTGTTCATCACTACCAGGAGGATATTGACAAACCCCGAGCATTCCTACTGCTATCCTGAACCTCTAAAAATAGAAAGGGACATTGTTATAACCTACATATCGCCGAGCCAAGACAACGAAGCAGAAAGAAACGTTCGTCTCTTAAAGACAGATTCCTCCTCGACTGAGTTTCCATAAGAAAAAAAAAGTTCTCCCAGCGCCACCACTCCACCAATCAGTGGTCGCGAGGGGGGGAGGAGCTACGGCTCTTTCTCTTTCCTCATTGGTTCCTCAGAGTGCCACGCTCCTATTGGTTCTTTCGAAGATCCGGGATCCTAGCCCACTTCCACATCTTGTCAGAGATCCCTGAATTAAATGGCTAGACCAAGTTAATTTGCATATTTGAAAGGCAGAGGCTGCTGCGGTATATAAGGAAAATTAAGGGCAAAAAGTGTGCATTTACGGTGTAGCGTCTGCAGGAGTAGGTCGTCCTCTGGTTGCGACTGTGCCACACCATGAAGGTAGGGTCGCGCAGCTACACTCAACGCCCCTGTGGATTACCACTTTACTCTGCCTCTTGAAGTCACCGGCGAAGGAGCCTCTGTGTGTTTCCTCCGCAAGAACAGTGAAGTTTTGTCAGCACTTGGTCTCCTCAAGAGTGAGACAGAGAAAGATGGTATTGAAGTTTTAGTAATCTTTCTCGTCGCCATGCAGTGCCACACAGAACAGACCTAGTGCCAGTGCCTCTAGTAGTGTGCAGCCTGACTCTCAGTGCCAAGGAATCGAGACTTGAACTCTGACGCAGCAAAGTGCCACGGGAAGCAGAGGTGACAGTGAGCCAGTGTGTCGTCGTGGCGAGGGGCACCAGACGCCTCGTGTGCGATATTGAAACACCGACACTCACGGATTGAATCGGAATCCAAAATCTCGCGGGCCGGAAAACTATAACAATGATAATAAAAATAACAATAATAATAATAATAATAATGATAATAATAATAATAATGATAATAATAATAATAATAATAATAATAATAATAATAATAATAATAATAATAGCAGTAAATGAACAAGAAATCATAACACTACAACAGTTCAGTTCTAACAGGACTGGGAATCATGATAATGATAATAGCAGTAATGAATGATAAATAAACGAAAAGCATCTTCACAACAGTTCAGTTCTAGCTAAAGACGTCTAAACGTTAGTGATGATGATGATGATAATAATAATAATAATAATAATAATAATAATAATAATAATGATAATACCTTGTCAAAACTTCTGCGTTGTTCAAATGTAGCTAAGATCCTACAAAAGTTGTTTAAGGAAAGCCAACAGCTCCATCCGGTGCTCAGTATCAAAGCTACCCACGATAATATCATTCCCAGCGCCTGCTACTGTTATCTGGAGCATGAGATGAAAGCTACTCCACAAGGAGGTTAAGGCCTCGTCAAGCAAACCAGTCTTACCTTGACTCCGCCTCCTGTTTAAAAGTACCAAGCCTAATACTATCATTTTCAAGTCACATAAGGAGACGAGAAAGAAGCAGCGGGTTGGTTACCTCCTTAACTAGATAAGTTGACCTCACTCCGGATAATTAAAACCATTAAAAGTTCACTAAAACAGCTCTCAAGTTGCGTCGGGTAATTATGGCAATCAGTAACTAAGCACGAAAAAAAGAAAAAAGGAAAAGAACACGCAAGGAGGCACCCGGCCGAGGAGTGAGAACCAAGCATTTTGCCAAATTTAGACAAAAGCTTCGAAGCTGTCTAACCGCCTCATCATAGTGCCAACATTAACAAAAAAAAAAAAAAAAAGCTGTAACCTCAGGAAATGTTGCCCAGAATAGACACGCATCAGAAATTGCAAGGGTCAGTAACCTCGTAAGAGTATTTTTATCCACCCGGAACTAAGGTCGCCGGCTCCGTAGCGAGTGGGGTTCATCTCCACTCTCACTGACCTTCCCCCGCCCCTTCCCTCCCGCAACACCCGAACACCCGCCCGCATGTACCCGAATAGCTCCGCCCACACAGCTGGCTTGACCCACCTTGGCACCGCCGCCACCACCACCACCCATACCACCATCACCACCACCCATGAACATTACAAAGAGCTCATGGACATCACCACACTTCACCTCACCTCAACAAGCTCTTACTCCGACACTTCAAACACCCAAACGCCACGCTGCAGAAGAGAAATCAGCACCATCACCCAGCACAATAACAACACCGTCCAATCACAAACACCAACACTCGCGGAACACTTACCCATGACGGTGGGAGGGGGGAAAGAGGCAGGACGCGCGAGGAGCCTGTACACTGTCACGAAACACAAACACTTCACGCTTTTCCATCGCCAGATAGCACACTGGGCTCTGCGTCCCTGTCTTTGCGCCGCCTCGCTCCCAGGAGTCAGCTGATAGACAGACGACGAATTAATTGCGCATTGTCATTGAAATATCATACTGCACATCATTATATAAAGTTTAGATGCAAAATAAGTGGAGTTCAAGCTTTTATTTACATGTTACTCTAACTTATAAGCGAAAGCGAGTATAGATTTTATGTTTTCTAAGTATAAAATCCATACGAATCATCTCAAACCAGTTACCCGTTCGAAACACGAGTCGAATCCTCAAAGTCGGTACTTGGTGTATATCCACAGCACCGACTCAGTAATCAAAACCGGGTTGATGATGCACCGTTTAGGCTTCATGAATCATATAATCACGTACAGACAACTGACGATCGAGCGAGAGAGAGAGAGAGAGAGAGTGTAGCATTGGATCAGAGAAAGGAGAAATTAAAGCCTAATGTATTGGTAGAACCTAAGTGGTGTCATTAAGGTGTTCAATGGCAAAGGTGTGTCACAGGCGAACGTCCGGGGTGAGCAGGAAGGGCGGCAGGAGGGAAGGGAAGAGAAGGAAGGGCAGAGGTCACGGAAGAGAAAAGAGAGTCGGATGAATCAGAAGCGGATATCACACCCTCAAGAACCACACCCACCTTCACACACGCACACACAGGCACAGGCACGCACACGCCTTCAGCCACACCTGTCACCCGTTTCTGCTACCTGCCACACCTGTCCCTTTAAATCCCATACGTACTAGAAGTCACACCTCGGTTAACACACCTGTCAGATATCTTGCCGCCATACCACTAGCTACCTCTCCTGACCCCTTGCTATACCTGTAATTATCTCTACCTCCTCCTCCTCTTCATCCTCTTCCTCCTCCTCTCCCACCGCCTTCCTCAGCACCAGCCTACCTACCGGACCTGGAGCTAACACTTTCACAAAATAATTACCTGACTTGATAATAATCTCTCTCTCTCTCTCTCTCTCTCTCTCTCTCTCTCTCTCTCTCTCTCTCTCTCTCTCTCTCTCTCTCTCTCTCTCTCTCTCTCTCTCTTAGATGCTAATTACACCTCTCAGCTTCCCACTTTCTTCACCATTGTCCTTCCCTCTAAGCTAATATCGCATCGGTTCATACATCATACTTACTGTTGGATTCTTTTACTACTTTCTACATCTAACTTTCCCCAGCGATACCTCCCCCCCCTTTCCTCCTCCTCCTCCTCCTGCTCCTCCTCCTCCTCCTCTCCTTCTCCTCCCTCCTCCTCCCTCTCTTTTTCTTAGCTTACTTTCTTTTGAGATTTACAAGCTTTTATTTTTATTTTATCCATGCTAAGTTTTCCTTTACTTCCTTATCCTCTGTCTTTTAATGGCTACTTTCTATATTCCGCAAGTCCTACTTTTTTTTTATTTGGGTATACTTTCTTTAGAGAATTACAAGCCTTTACTTTCCATTCAAAATCAACTTCCTACCTCTTCTTGCCTTTTGTATGTCAATAACTATTCTTTCCTAGTGTTGCTACGTCTCCTTTCTGCCACCTGCTTGCGCTGTCCTTTTCTAACCACCACGACGGGGAAAGCGAAAGTACCTGAGATGCAAATGTTATCACGTAAACTACACCTGGTGTTGACGACAACCAAGAGAAACTTGCTACGTAGTTAACTGCGCGCAGGGCAAGCGAAGTGGCACGCGACACGACACACTCATCATGACGCACGTGGAAGGAAAGAGAAGATGTGAAGTTATAGTTACAGAATGCAAGGTCAGCGATGTAATGATGATAAGGCAAGAGTACGTCACTAATGGAATGTTGTAAGGCAAAATTATAGTCACGATTAAAAAGTTATTAAATAATACGAACATAATTATTAGAATATACATAAAGGAAAGCTGCACACACGTGTAATTCAAACGGCACTAACTTATGCAGAGGAAGAAAAAGAAGAAGGTGAAGACGAAGAGGTCATGTTCTCTGTGGCACTGCGGGTCAGATAATAAGCAGTAATATTAGTAATCCAACAGGGGCTTGATAACTTCCACTATTTTTACAATAAGCAAAGGTGACGCACAGGTGTGAGGGTGGTGGTTGCAGAACACTGAATGCGGTCACCCAGACGCGGCATGTCTGTTTGCACCACTCACGCTGCCTCCACAGATATTGAAATACACTCATAATATTCTTATAATACTTTTCTCCCTTTTCATTTTTTTTTTTCTTTAAGTAATAACGTGGCAAGACAAACATATCTTATAGCTCCTGTGTGTCACCTCTGTAGGCAATATGCATGCTTTTATGTTCATTTTCTTTCAGGGTAATTTATGTCTTGTTTCCAGTGGCCACGGAACAGAGCAGTCTGAGAGATTTCATTCTTTTATCCTTGTATATCTGTTGAATGTCCTGCGCCAAAGTTGTCATCTATTATCGTATGTATGTAAATTTACAAAGAACAAGCTGAAGTAATCATAATGACGTAGAAATCCCAGGCTCTCAGTCATGACCAACTCAAGACAGCGATACTCCAGTTTCAGGGAAAGTAATCGAGTCTCAGAAGAAAAAAGAAAGTCTGGCATAGATATTATCTCCTCCTATTATCTCTGTGGTGCGGGTGTTTGTCATCTTACTGAGCTGGCAGTGAGTTGAAAACCCGGAATAGGATGGACAATTGCACGCCGGAGGCCCTCATGACCACACTCCTCTTCTCTTATGAATGGTTGGTCCGTGAGGCGGGACGACAGGCGAGGGTGGGTGGGGGGGGAGAACTCCAGCTCGTTACAGTAATTTTGCTGTTGCGGCGACGCTGTCATTCTTTACCTTCTTCCCACCCACCTCGACCGCAGGAGACACGGCACACTGCTCCTTCTGATCGTGCGGCGCCGAGACTCGCCCCCTCAGCACCTCACCACCACAACACCGCCTCAGACAACCACCTGCCGCCTATCACAGCACACGGCCGCGTCACCACACATACACAAACTCTTCAATACACGCAGCATTGAATCATAAAAAAAAAACACTGCAGTAGCCTGACATTGCAAGCCATTACTTCTTCCCTCACATTATTGCTTGGGCCTCTTCCACCACTCCATCACCCCCCCTCCCCTCCTTTCAATCTTCCTCTTCCGTCCCTCCTTTCCACTTTCCACTTCTACTGACAATCACATCCCATCCCACTAACCATATCCATCACCTCGTTCACATCCTTCACGCCGCCTTCCTTTGCTCATTCCACACTTGTACCGCTACCTCCCCCCCGCCCTCTCCCTTCACGCTACGCTGCCCCACGTGTTCGCATGCACGCACTCCCTCACGCTGCTCCTCTTGAAGTACTTATATACTCGTCATTAGTTCCACAAGTTAACTCCTACTCTCTTTCCTCCTGAATTTGTGTTCCATTCCTCATTTCTCGCGAGATTTACATATATGATGAAGTAACAGAGAGAGAGAGAGAGAGAGAGAGAGAGAGAGAGAGAGAGAGAGAGAGAGAGAGAGAGAGAAAGTAACCTGCCACTCAATTACTTGTGAAAGTTGATTACTACATCTACTACGCTTGCTGTTACTTGTGCACCAACAACCTGAGTGCTCTCTCTCTCTCTCCTCTCTCTCTCTCTCTCTCTCTCTCTCTCTCTCTCTCTCTCTCTCTCTCTCTCTCTCTCCCCCTGCTCCTTTCATTCTCCTTCTTCTTCTCCTTCTCCTTCATAACCACCCAGCCGCTGCCATTCCTTCCTCACACGCACTGCTTTCCCAGCCGACCCAGACACGGAGGCAAGAAGACAAGGGGGCCAAGATCTCAGCTCGTATTACGTGCCGGGGAATAATTACACTGAGCGGGAAGAGTTGAGTAGTAGGTGCTCCTTTAAAGTCAAGAGCTTTCGCTTGTCAACCACCACTCCCTCCCCCACCTTCCCCCATCCCCCTCCTCCTCTTCCTCCTCCTCCTACTCCTCCTTCTCCTCCTTCTTCCAAGTGCATCGCCACCTCCTGTTCCTGTTCCTGTTCCTGCTCTCTCTCTCTCTCTCTCTCTCTCTCTCTCTCTCTCTCTCTCTCTCTCTCTCCTGATAAGTGGTCTGAAATATATGCGCATTTGTGTTCTTGACGTGATATTAAAAGGGCATTTACGGTGTGTATGTGTGTGTGTGTGTGTGTGCGTGTGTGTGTGTGTGTGTGTGTGTGTGTGTGTGTGTGTGTGTGTGTGTGTGTGTTGACGTCTATGTATAAACACGTACGTAAGTATGCACGTATGTATATATGTTAACATGTCTGTATTTATGTAAGTATGTACGTATAAGTATGCATGCTTCTAGGAATTTTATGTGCGCGTGCGTAGCGTGTGAGTGCAAATGTCAGAGAAAGTGTAGCTTCCAGAGTCTGATGAATATAACACGGAGGAGGAGGAGGAGAAGGAGAAGGAGAAGGAGGAGGAGGAGAAGAAGAAGAAGAAGGAGGAGGAGGAGGAGACGGGGATGGACAGGCTGCGCTGGACTGGGCTTGAACTAGGCTAGGGTGGGCTGGGTTAAGCTAGACTGGACTTGAACTGGGCTACACTGGGCTTGCAGGGACTGGGCTGGGAGTGGAATTTCCTGGAGGAGTAGGGACTGGGCGGGAGTGAGCAGGAGTGTGTGTGTGAAGGTCTGGATTGGAACTGGTGAGCGGGCAAGTGAGGTCAGTGTATTATATAGATTAATTTATCACGGCGTATCCAATGTGTCACAGAATCCGGCAGGACTAAGATCGGATTCCTTATTCAGCTCCTGAGGCCGACTTCTACGCCCTGATCTGCCTTGCTCCCCTTCCTTCTTCCAGGGCACAGAGGAGGCAGGGAGGTGGAGGAGGAGAGAGGGTAGAAGTGACAAGGAAAGGATAGTTAGGCAAGGTGAGGATGAGGTATGCGTCGAGAGAGAGAGAGAGAGAGAGAGAGAGAGAGAGAGAGAGAGAGAGAGAGAGAGAGAGAGAGAGAGTGAGAATGTGAGGAGCTGAGGGTAAGCACACACGTCATTGTAAATTCCTTTCCTTTTTCTTTCTTTTGCCTCCGAGGTGTTTGAGGGTGGTAAATAAGAGAGAGAGAGAGAGAGAGAGAGAGAGAGAGAGAGAGAGAGAGAGAGAGAGAGAGAGAGAGAGAGAGGAGGTCCTGGGGTGCGGCAGCGGTAGTGGTGAAACAAGGATGTGGCGTCTCCCTCCTCGGCTTTCATCTGACCCCGATCGCGAGCACACACACACACACACACACACACACACACACACACACACACACACGTCTATCGGCATTTGCTATCGGCCTCGGCTCCTCGTCTCGTCATCACTAGTAGAAGTATTTCCCGTACTGTGCCTAATGACATACGTGTGTCTGAACATTGACACGCTACATGAGGGCGAGAATGCAGAGATAGTGATTTGGGAGAACGGTAAATGTGCTCTCTCTCTCTCTCTCTCTCTCTCTCTCTCTCTCTCTCTCTCTCTCTCTCTCTCTGGTAACGGGACTCAAAAACTCATTATTCCTGTTATTTTAGCATTTTTAATCTTTATTTACCAATTCATTCTCTAAATAGTGTAGCCAAGCACAGTTTCGCGAGGGACAACACGCCTGTTGCTGCCTGCACTAAGCTACACTTCTATTTATTAACATTTCAGGATAGTTGTGTTCCTTCCTCCTTACGAGAGAGTTTCTGATGACTCATAAAAGCAGGATTACGTTTTCTTTTTCTTTCTCTCTCCTCTTCGTCCTCACCTCCTGCCCTCACTCCCTCGCCCTCTCACCCGCTCTTCACCCTCATTCTAACCTCCTTCCCCTCTCGTGCCCGCGATGAAAAAGAAAACGTCATATATTCTCTCTCTCTCTCTCTCTCTCTCTCTCTCTCTCTCTCTCTCTCTCTCTCTCTCTCTCTCTCTCTCTCTCTCTCTCTCTCCATCGCAAAAACCTGCTATCATTCTCTCAGGCAAACTTTCCCCCGCGTGATTTCCTTGACGGAGAAGGGAACTCGGAAAAAAAATGTTGAGAAGAGAGAGGGAATGTGAGAAAAATGCTTCAGATGGTGTCATGTAAACTGAGTCTCCTAAAAATAATGTTAATTAATCCCTTTCACCTTTTGACAGTCTCTATACATCCTAATAAGATCCGTTTTCTTCAAGGTGTTTCACTCGGTATCTAGGTAAAGAAAATGGGATTCTATTTATTATTATTATTTTATTTATTTTCTTTTTACCTGTTATAATCTAAAGAGCTTGCTTATGAAAGTTACTTGGCTTACTTTGGTATCAATCCAGTTTCTGACTAGTTTCCTTTTTTTTCTTATTGTTTTGCTTTTTTTCTTTTTATTCACTTCCACATTATCATCTCTGCCTCATCTTCTTCCTTGTTCATTTTTTCTTTTCTCCTTTCTTCCTTATTACTCTATTTTCTTTTACTCATTTTGTTTCTCTCCTTTTTTTTTCTCTCCCTCTCCTCCTCTCACTCGCTGTTCTTTCTCTCTCTCTCTCTCTTACCCTTCCATCTTACTTTCATCCCTTTTTGTTTTCCCTATTATCCATTCACTCCTCCTCTTTTTCTTGTTCATTCCTTCTATCCTTCTTCTCTTACCTTCCTTTGTTATCTATCCTCCTTTCACCCTGATTTGTTCTTCCGTCCTCTTTTCATCCCTTTCACTCCTCTCAAACTCATTTTCTCCCCTCCTTTTCTTCCCTTTCTTATTCCTACTCTCCCTCCTGTCAGTTCTTCTTTTCCTCTCCATTATCTCTCCAACATTTTCACTTATTTTACCTTTCTTTCTTCTCTCTCTCAGCCATTCCCCTTCTTCCTTTCCCCATCCGTCCTCTCTCTCTCTCTCTCTCTCTCTCTCTCTCTCTCTCTCTCTGTCTGTCTGTGAAAACACCTTAGCTTCCCACGGTTCATTTTCTTCGCTCATTATTCACCAAATCCAGGAGTTCCCGTAAGGAATTGCGTTTCCTCGTCACACAACACAATGGTCGACCCTAAGAGAGGAGACCATACCACACTTTTCACCCGACTCTCATTTCCTTACCTCAGCTGTCGCTCTTTCTCTCTCTCTCTTTCACTCTCTTTCACTCTCTTTCTCCTACTTCCTTCTGCTTATGTTATTCCTGTGCTTGCTTGACTGGTTGGCTCTCTCTCTCTCTCTCTCTCTCTCTCTCTCTCTCTCTCTCTCTCTCTCTCTCTCTCTCTTGACGGTTGTTATTTCTTGTATTCTTAATTTTTACTTCCTTGCATATTTCTTTTTTTCTTTCGTTTTGTCGTAACGTTACGTCCTGTGTTGCTTCTCTCTTTCTTTCTTTCTTACTGATTTTACTTGTTCTTATTTTCTCTTCTTTCTTTCTTTCTTTCTTTCTTTTTTTCTTTCTTATAGTTCTTGCGTGTTGAAAAAAAGGCTATTCGCACGCACACACACAGACAAACACACACAAACACACACACACACACACACACACGCACGCACGCACGCACACACACACACACACACACAAACATTTACATTTCTTTACGCACGTAAGTTGACACACATACACACACACACACACACACACACACACACACACACACACACACACACACACACACACACACACACACACACACACACACACACACACACACACACACACACACACACACATGCAAACCCACACATACATACAAAAAATAACGAGTAAATATATTAGTAGCACACAACAGTGACACACTAACACCCACGTCAACACACACACACACACACACACACACACACACACACACACATACACACCACTGACACACTAACACACACGAACACCAAATTTACACACACACACACACACACACACACACACACACACACACACACATATAAGGAATCGAGACCTCTCTCAAAGAATGCGAACTTATGTCAGTGTCAATGGACTGGGTGACGCCTTTGAGAGAGAGAGAGAGAGAGAGAGAGAGAGAGAGAGAGAGAGAGAGAGAGAGAGAGAGAGAGAAAAAAAATCATCTCCGGGTGGAAATTATCATCTAAGAATTCCTCAGTCTAGTAGAAAGTAGCTAAAGCGAGTCGGGTTGATGACGGGTTACCCTCTCTCTCTCTCTCTCTCTCTCTCTCTCTCTCTCTCTCTCTCTCTCTCTCTCTCTCTCTCTCTCTCTCTCTCTCTCAAATTGTAGAAGAAAAATAGATGAATGCACACACACACACACACACACACACACACACACACACACACACACACACACACACACACACACACACACACACACACACACACGAAAAAAAAAAAAAAAAAGAAAAAGAAAACAGAAAAATCTCAGAAACTCGTATTAAAAAGTCTGATAGGAAACTCTTAAGAAGTCAAAATTTCGTGTACATTCATACACTGATCTGTTTCCTGCACGCTTATTGCAGCTTCACACGGTTCTTGGTAAAGGAGAAAATAGAAATCGTTTGGAGACGCACGCACGCACCACGTAAATATAGTACAGTACGACGGCATCCCGTTTTCTATGACGTTGGCGCGGTAGGAGGCGAAAGAGAAGGAGATGGTGGAGGAGGAAGGATAGAAAGAAGAAGAGGAGGAGGAGGAAGAGAAGGAGAAAAGAGAAGGGGAGCTGGTATGTTATCATAATACAGATGGAAGGAGGAATTGAGGGCATCACCAGACCCGGAAGGAACTGGTTAGGAGGAGGAGGAGGAGTAGGAGGGGCATAGCAGGCCTTTCCCTCATCTCTCCCATGCCCGGTTGTTTCACCTGTGTCCTCCTCCTCCTTCATCTCTGACATCCTCTTCTTCTTACCCTCCCTCTTCCTATTCTTCCGTTCCATCTAACACCATCACTCCTTTATATGGCTCTCGACCTTCCGGGGTGAAAGATGGATGCACTGGTGCCTCAATAATGTGCCACAAGAGTGAATAGGCTCGCAGGAGGTGGCCGCATAAAAAGGAGCCAAAAGAATAAATAGATAGGTAGAAAAAAGCAGAGAAAGTTTTAGAGGGGAAAAAAACGTGTAAATATGTTGCATTTTGGTGCTAGTGATGTTCAGCTTCTAAGCAGGAGTCTCTTAGGGAGAAACTTTCACATTTTTATCTTTCGTTTCACTTTTACGGTTGGTCTTTATCGGTTTCTTCTCTCCCTCTCCCCCACCTCTCTCTCTCTCTCTCTCTCTCTCTCTCTCTCTCTCTCTCTCTCTCTCTCTCTCTCTCTCTCTCTCTCTCTCTCTTTCGTACATTTATCATTACCATAACTAAGAGAGATGAGTATTTTTTATATATCATTGTGATTTTGAAAATTGTGCTTCGATGAACAACTTTTATTTTTATTCATACGTGTTCTTTTTTTTATTTTGTCTTCTTTTTCCTATTGTCTGATTTAAATCTCTTTATCTAAAAACTCGTGCGGATTTTCTACTTGAGCAATTTAATTTTCACTCAACAACACCAATGTTCTACTTTTTTTTTTCCTCTGTAATTCTTACGGACAACTTATAAACATTTACGAGACCTTACATACACTGAAAGTTCCTCTTCATCTTCTTTACCCTCTCCTCAAAACATTATCCCATTATAAAAGAAACACTAAGCAGTACCATAAAACAACCTCCTTTATTACCTGAAATAAAACTAGAGGCACCTTCTAATCCCCTTCACAAAAACGACTTGGTGCCTGAAGGGACGTCGTTCCTCCTCCCGCGTGAGAAGAGAGTTCCATGCTAAAAAGTACGCACTATATTATTCCATCTTATCAAGGCGGTGTATCAGAGACGCTCTTTAGCCACATTGTAACTGGTCTCATTATCTACAGCAGGTAACGCACAGGAGTCCAGGGAAGGGAGCAGCAGATGAAGGGAGTGACGGGGAGGAGGGGAGAGGAAGAGGTAGGGGGAGGTGGAGCGAAAGGGGAAGGTGTATATATAGGGCTGAATAGAGTGATGGGAGATGGGGTACATGAAAAGGATGGGATTTATAGAGTGAAAGGGGTGAAGGGAGGGAATGAAAAAGCAATGAGTGGATATACAAAGTTGATGATAGATAGAAAGGGAGACAGAGACAGAAAAGAAAGGAAAGTATGGTATTGATATGGTGGGTGTTTTTGGAAGGGATGGCAGCGATAGGAAGAGGGATGAAAGAAAAGGAAGCAGGAGTAAACTAAGAATGCGTGGAAGAGAAACCAAAAGATGTAAGAAAGGGAAGAGGAAGACGGCTGGAGATGATAAAAAGTGAAGGGCTAAGGAAGAGGACATGGAGGAGGAGGAAAAATAAAGAACAGTAGATGAAAGGAAAGGGGCATGTTGCGAGGCGGAATGAGAAATGAGTTTTGAAAGGAAAAGGAAGCAAGAAGCGCAGTAAAACGGGAAGCAGGAATGAAGGAACAGAATACACAAGAAGAGGTGGATGACACGGTGATAATACGAAGTGTACTTATGTGAAAACAGACATGAACACACACACACACACACACACACACACACACACACACACACACACGTAGAAGCGCCCAATTTACAAACTCAAAATAACAATTCAAGAACTCCCCCCACCCCACCCCTGCAATCACAATTTCCTTCGTCGCCTCCATCGTATTATGGGAACTTAATACGAGGCCAATTTCACAATCAAGTAACTGGGAAAAACACTCCTGTGCTCCTTTTCCTCTCCCACCGTCATCTTCTTGCGGGAGAGAGAAAGAGAGAGAGAGGTAACCTTTTTCGTTTCCTCGCCTTTACGATCAACTAAAATGATGACTAACCTAAAAAACGCATCGATGTTACAGGTGATATGCTTAGAAGTTCACTATGTTATTTTCATCTTTCTCCTGTTTCTTGTTGTCTCTTCCTATCTGCTCATCCTTCTTCTTTTTTTATCCCCCTTCTTCTTCTCCTCCTCCTCATCATCATCATCTTTCTTTCTCCTCTTTATCTCGAGTTTACATAACCTTTCTTCATTTTTTTTCTCTTACTCCCTTTCATCCACCTCCTTCCCCTCTTCTTCTTCCTTTCTTACCTCACCTCGAATTTACATTTCATTTTTCCTCTTCCTTGCTATCTATTCCTTTCTCCTCCTTCCCTCTCTCTCTTTCTCCTGCTCCACCCTTGCTCTTCCTCCTTCTTCCTTCTCCCCCTCCTCCACCTCCTCCTCTTCCTTGTTCCTCCTTTCGCCTGGTCAGCTCCTCCCTCCTCGCCTCTCGTCCGCTACCAGGCGTCCACCAGCATACAAAGAGGCGCCTCAATCTTGCTACTTTCATTCCCGTTATGTGGGTCTCCAAGTGTGTGTGTGTGTGTGTGTGTGTGTGTGTGTGTGTGTGTGTGAATTTTTGACCACACATCACTATTTTCCCTTGTTCATATCTTTACTCCCCACTCTCTCTCTCTCTCTCTCTCTCTCTCTCTCTCTCTCTCTCTCTCTCTCTCTCTCTCTCTCTCTCTCTCTCTCTCTCTCTCTCTCTCTCTCTAACAAGTGGATTAGAATCTCGAAGCGACAGTTCAGATTAACCAAAAAATAAGAATCTCAAGCAGGGTCAGGCAAAGCTCTCACTCCAATAACTCAATAGAGGGCCTGTGCAATCGTCCACCTCTCCCTCCCTCCCTCCCTCCCCCTCATTGGTTCCTGGAATGACCATCTGTCTCATCGCGATGCTCTCTTGTTTTTCCTCGCCGTGGGGTGAACGCAAGAGACAGACAACAAGGAACTCGACACTTAAGGAAAGGAGAAGCCAGACTCTTTGAACATATGTCTAATCGGCGTGTAGCTATAAAAATGTGAAAGCTAAGTTAACAGTGCGCACCTACTCCCACTCTCGCCACCAAGCCCTCATCCCCCATCATCACCACCACTACTATTATTACCAGTACCTCTGCCACTGCCGTCTCGGGATATGCCACCGCCTTGCATTTATCTTTCTTTCTCTTTCTCTCATCCTCTTCCCTCTCTCTTCTTGCCCGTCTCTCGCTTTCTGCCTCCCTCT
>NC_087156.1:26051996-26149496 GCF_035594125.1 Scylla paramamosain | reverse complement strand
TCACCACCACCATCACTACCATTTCTTATCTACTTTATTTATTTACTTATTTTTTTTCTTTTCTTTATTTTGCGTCATTTCAGGTTTTCAGTTGATATCATGGTGCCAGATCTGAGAGAGAGAGAGAGAGAGAGAGAGAGAGAGAGAGAGAGAGAGAGAGAGAGAGAGAGAGAGAGAGAGAGAGCCGATTGCGAATGGAACAAGAGTAGTAGCATTAGAAGTAACAATAATAGTAGCAGTAGTCGTAGTAGTCGTCATCGTCGTCGTCGTCGTCGTCGTAGTAGTAGTAGTAGTAGTAGTAGTAGGTGCGTATATCTCATATCCAGTCTGTACTGCTAACTCCTCTAACTCCTAAACCCGGCTATGTCAAGAAAAACCACATGCACACATATTACCCTATCACCGTTGCCTCCCTCTCTTACTGAGCCCCTGGTGTCCGCTGCTACAGGCTAGAAACATCAGAAGAGGAAAGAATAACGCTAAGAAACCACCAGGATTTAGCCCCAATCGACTCTTCCATATACATCAGCAGGAACGCCACGACCGGGGGAGGAGAAAGTGGCGGGGTCTGTGCCCGAGGGAGGGTCAAAGAGAGAGAGAGAGAGAGAGAGAGAGAGAGAGAGAGAGAGAGAGGAAGGAAAGATGTGAGGAGACTATGATGGGGGGAAGCACGCAAGTTAATCATTGTTTGTTCGTTCGCTCGTTCTCTTCCTTCCTTCCTTCCTTCCTTTCCTTTTTTATTTATCTTTCTCTCTTTCTCCCCCTCCGTCATCGCAATGGCTACTAACAACTATTTTATCACACCGTCATCTCCATCGCATTAAACTATAACAGAACACCCCACGGCGTCCCATCACAGATCTAAATTACTCTCTCTCTCTCTCTCTCTCTCTCTCTCTCTCTCTCTCTCTCTCTCTCTCTCTCTCTCTCTCTCTCTCTCTCTCTCGTGACAGTCACCTTGGCTTGAAGAACAAAAAATCTGACATAATATTCAGCATACCAGTTATTCCACTCGTCTTTCTCTTTCTCCCCACACCGCTTTTTATAATATCTTTCCCTCCTTTCCTCCCTCCCTCCCTCCCTCTCCGTCCACTGACCTAGACGAGAGAGAAGGAAGGTCAGGTCAAAGCCGGTTCTTTCTTCATACATGAACACGTTTTTTTTTTCTTTTCTTTTTTCTTAGTTTTCCTTTCTTGTCTTTCCTTTCCTTTCCTTTCCTCTCTCTTTCTCACGCACACACCGACACACTGACTCATCACCATTACATACCGTTTTCCATGCAGTTAAGTCTTGCCTCTCTTGGTAACAGCGACAAGAGAAAACGGAGGAAGACAATAGCGCATCACACGAGGTGACAGCGAGTTCGCATACCGTTGAGTCATTCACTCAGCAGAGGCAGCGGGACCATGGGTTTAGGTTAGTCAGTCAGTAAGGCAAACAAGTAGGTTAGCGTGGGCTTGACCTGGGGTGTTACTCTACTCCTGCTACTCCTCTTCTTCCTCCTCCGCTTTCGTCTTAGAGTTCGTCCTCAAAATAGGAGTTCGCGCGCGCGCACACACACACACACACACACACACACACACACACACACACACACACACCAGTGGATTTAGATATGTCGACGAATTTTCTCGAGATTTAGGGCATGGGAGACATCAGTGAGAAAATGAAGGAAACACTTGATATCCTGACAAATACTTACGAAGGACCAGGCCACACGAGTGCAGAGCCCTGCCCACGGAAAGTAATCTAAACTGCACATGAGCGTTGAATTAACGAACGAAATTCACTCAAATTCGTACAGATTCGTGAGGAAAAGGAAGGTAAAGAAAAGAGGTGTGATACTGAGATTCTTCTGCAAAGCGTAGAGAGAGCATGTGAAGTTCGACCTTGCGAGTTGAGACTTAGTAACTATCACTTGTCTTTTCCGTGGCGCAACAGATCCTTACTTGATAGTCGCTGCTTGCCTATGTCTCTTAGTTTCAAATCTGCGCTTTCTGTTACTGCTGCGTCTGGTGTGTAAGCAGTCTCCACATCAAAGCAGCTGCTATTTGCAATAATTATCCATTAGGTTATCAAACTAAAATAGTAGTAATAATGATAAGTAAATCATAAAGTGGTGATAAGAAAATTTAAGCTAATACATCTGACACGTGTTTGAGAGACGGGCAGAGGGGCCGAGTCAGCCTAATGTTTGGAATCTGAACAAACGCTCCATTGACTACTGAAATATAGAGACAGGGATTTATGTGTTTGGTGGTGTAGCAAGGGAGCTGAGTGGCTGGAGGAAGAGTTGTGTGCTAGAACAGGTCAGGGAGTGGTGATGGGCGGCCAGACAAGTTAGACAGGTTCGTGGATGGTAATGATTTCCCATCTAGTACCGGGTTTTCTCTTTTGTAGATAAATCGTAAAAAACAAAACAAAGGAACACCGTAAATCAAAACATTGGTTGAATTGCTCCACTGTATTTTACTTTTTTTATTACATTTTTCTAAGTTCTCTTAAATAAAAATTGAAAAATATTTTACTTCATCGTGTTCTGATCCATTTCGATATATTTGATAGAGGCAAAATCGTTATCTTGAACAAAAGTGTCAAATCAATTGTTTCACGTTTCTCTAAATAAGGAAGTGATATTTTTTTGTTCAAGGTTAGTGGAAAGAACAATATCGCTATGTTCTCGTATGTATCATCTTAAAGAAACTCATCCATTAGAAACACGCAAAGAAAAATATCATAACTACATGCTTACAAAAGACTTTGTTTCAATGCATATAATAAATATCCACCATTTTGAATTAGACTAAACGAGAGAGCCAATGGTTAAGATTCAATTATAAAAGAGTGGCACACATTTCCTCTTCAACACACACACACACACACACACACACACACACACAGCTAGTATATTGTTAAATTATTAGGTTTGTATTCGTACCCAGCTGCTGGTTTCACTTCCTCTCGATATCCGGTGTAGATAAGATTAAAGAAAGTGTCTGAAAAATCTCTCTCTCTCTCTCTCTCTCTCTCTCTCTCTCTCTCTCTCTCTCTCTCTCTCTCTCTCTCTCTCTCTCTCTTATGTGAAATACTGACATCGTTTGTCATAATTCTACCTGTCATTACCTTAAGCTTAATAACGAAGCGAGAGAGAGAGAGAGAGAGAGAGAGAGAGAGAGAGAGAGAGAGAGAGAGAGAGAGAGAGAGAGAGAGAGAGCAGCGGAAGGTCGAGTGAACGGAAGAGAGGAAAAGCGAAAAAGAAAAACAAGATTCATAGATTAATTATTTGGTTTGTGTGTGTGTGTGTGTGTGTGATTTAAAATAAACTGAAGAAGGAGAAGGATGAGCAGTGGTTTGAGAGAGAGAGAGAGAGAGAGAGAGAGAGAGAGAGAGAGAGAGAGAGAGAGAGAGAGAGAGAAAGAAAGAAAGAAAGAAAGAAAGAAAGAGAGAGAGCTGTTCATGATCGGACATAGGGCGACACACACACACACACACACACACACACACAAGCGAAGGTTTAACTGCTGTTACTTCGGAGGCAAGACTTTCTCTCTCTCTCTCTCCCTCTCTCTCTCTCTCTCTCTCTCTCTCTCTCTCTCTCTCTCTCTCTCTCTCTCTACAACTTTCCCCAACACATCACCCTCCCAGCGCACGTTTCTACCCCTCTCCTCAACTCCACCACCACCGCCGCCACCACCACAACCACTACCTTTATCACCCCCGCATACCAGCCCTCACAACACACACACACACACACACACACACACACACAAACATATTTAATATCTTGCTTATATTATACGTATTTTTTCCCTCCTTTTCTTTCTCTTTTATCTCCCTAATTCGTCCCGGTCTTGCCCTGATCCGGATCCGTTACATGGACATCGGAATCACTCTGGTTACACACACACACACACATAAGATAAGATGTACATAGATATGCCTGGAAGTCACTAGCTCTCTTAACCATATCCATACATACAACGATTCTTCCTTCCTTCCTTCCTTCCTTCCTTTCTTCTTCCACCCATACCTGCTATACGTACTTCCACACTTCACCCCATACATGCGCACCTGCCCATGTTTAATGAGTGAGAACGGCGTAAGCATTTACACATGTTGCATACCAAATAACTCGTTTTTTCTCTCTTTTTTTTTTTTTTTTTTAAGTGATCCTTGCGGCTATTCGTTTTGTTTTTAAGAAAGAATGTCTACCGTTTTCTCTTCTGGCAACTCATTTTTGTTTTATTTTTCATGCTCTCTCTCTCTCTCTCTCTCTCTCTCTCTCTCTCTCTCTCTCTCTCTCTCTCTCTCTCTCTCTCTCTCTCTGTTCTTTTGTTTTCTCCTTTGGACTATTCATTACTTTTTAATTGGGTGCGTGTTTTTTTTTTCTTTTCTTTATAGGTTACATTGTCTTTTAAAAATCGCTTGTACCTTCTCTTTTGTTTGTTTTGATATATACGTACGTAGTGCATAAATTCTCTCTCTCTCTCTCTCTCTCTCTCTCTCTCTCTCTCTCTCTCTCTCTCTCTCTCTCTCTCTCTCTCCTTTCACTTCCTTCACACAATGCCTGCTGTCATTACACCGCCAGCTCTTTACAACCATTGAGAGAGCCAGCCACCTCTACTGCTGAGTCGTGCGGCACAAGGCCAGTGAAAAGGCATACCTAGAATTTTCACTGCCACTTTGTCGTTAACCCCAATGAGGCGTTTACCCCTCTGTACGACCGAACTCTGCCACTTCCCCACCTCCACCCTGAGCTGTTCTCTCTGTTGGAGAAAACTGTATGCGTTTATTATTCTTCTTAAACTTACTTTTTTTTTTTAACTATCCATAATTAGTGTAGAAAATTTGAAAATGCGGACATAATGGGCACAGTAGTTTTTTTTTTTTTTGGGGGGGTGGGGAGATTTTTCTTTCTTTTTTTTTTTCATTGCGGAAATATGATCTAAGCTTGACTCCTGCTACGAATAAAAACATATAAGTAGAAAGCGATGCCCGTCGTACGCGTCAAGTCGGTATAATATGTCAAGAGGAAATTTCTCATGCTGCAAACATCTGTCGGTGAAGTGAGCAGCTGTCTGTGGATGGATAATATGTATGAAAAGTCTTGCGGTTTTTTGGAGAAAATATCTCATTCATGGAAAGTCTGACCGGCGAAAATAACATATATGTGAGTATCCACCAACTGGCAGATGATGTGCACGCATCGTCTCTTGGAGAGAGAGAGAGAGAGAGAGAGAGAGAGAGAGAGAGAGAGAGAGAGAGAGAGAGAGAGAGAGAATGTGTGTGTTTGTGTGTGTGTGCGTGTGTGTGTTTCTTCTCTTATAGAGCATCTGGCAAATGAAGAAATCTGGTATTTGATTATATATATATATATATATATATATATATATATATATATATATATATATATATATATATATATATATATATATATATATATATATATATATATATATATATATATATATATATATATATATATATATACACACACACACACACACACACACACACATAACAGTACTGTGTAGGATACATCGTTGAACTGAACAGAGAAAACGTATCATTACTACTGCAATATGTGGTGGATGCAAAAAATAATAATAATAATAATGACAATCAAGCAATATAGAGCAAATAAACCGTTTTCTATGATAGCTAAGCTCACTGAGAGGAGAACGTGTCTTTAATTCCAAACTTCCTCATGAACGTAAACAATAAAGAAATTCCATTCATAACTCGACAGCTACTGCGAGAAATGTATTAGAAGTCAGGGAGTCATCCACGTGTGAACGAGAGAGCAAATCTGTACAAAATGACGAAAAGTACCACTTATTGCTCTGGCTAGAAGAGAAGGCAATGAAAGTTTATGAATTGCCGGAGGGAACGACGAGACAGAGGGAGTGCAAGCTTAGTTAGATAGGCGTGTGGGGCTGTGAAGGAGAGAGCTTGGGTGGCGAGGTGTTGGTGGTGAGGGTTACAGGGTGACGGGAGGGGAGGAGAGAGAGATTGAGTGGTGCTTAATGGCAATACGACACCCAGGTGGAAAAACGGTAGTACTGGAAAAATAATGGTGGTGGTATGTGTGTGTGTATGTGTGTGTGCGTGTGTGTGTAAAAATCATCATGAATACAACGCATAAAACAAGGAATTCTGACTTAGAGAGAGAGAGAGAGAGAGAGAGAGAGAGAGCTCATGACCCCTCAGATGGGTTATGTGCGACACTACTGCCGAACTCAACCTTACTGAATAACTGCCTCTCTTCTTTGCTGACTTTCACTCCAAACGCCATTTCCCTTTCTCCGCTCCCCTCTTTCCTCCACCAACGCCAGCGCTACCATTACCGCCGTTTATCACCACCACCACCTTCACCACCGCCACAGCTATCAACACGCATCGCTTTTATCATCATACTCCCTTATCGCCACCATCATCACCATCATCTGTGTACCCGGATATCCTAATTTAATGTACCGGTGTCCTAATAAACCCAAAGTACCCGTAATATCATGATCATTATTATTCATCATTATCATTCATCATTCATTATCATCTTCCATGATTTCACTCCAAGATAAATGCTTTGCTCAACCTTCCTCAGTACTTTCCATGTTTTTTTTTTCTTTATATATATATATATATATATATATATATATATATATATATATATATATATATATATATATATATATATATATATATATATATATATATATATATATATATATATATATATATATATATATATATATATATATATATATATATATATATATATATATATATATATATATATATATATATATATATATATATCCACACACACACCATGGTGGAAGATAGTACAGTTACTTGTACGTAGTAGATGGACACTTTCAGACTTTTGAATGCAGATGACGGCATATCTCTGAAAGTTAGTCTTCGCACTCAAGCAGCTGAAACGAGGCATGAATATGCTGTATTTTGATTTGGTTGGAAAGAAATCGATATTATTGCCATAAATTGATGGAAAGATCATCTTGAAATAAAAGAAAAACAACATACAGTATATTCTCTCTCTCTCTCTCTCTCTCTCTCTCTCTCTCTCTCTCTCTCTCTCTCTCTCTCTCTCTCTCTCTCTCTCTCTCATTGCCACTTCATTATCTAGTACCACCTGTGAGTACGGTGCTCCTGGGAACGGCCAGGAGGAAGGCGCAGCAAACTGCAAAGAAGCACGTAACGCAGATCCTTGAGCGAGTACTACCATTAATACTAGCATCCTATCCTTTACCCTTCAAACAACACCCATCTGGATAGAGTCCGATAGACCTAAAGCAACGAAAGAAGGGTTGAAAACAAAGTGTTTGTGATATATCTTATGGACTTCATGAATGAATGAATAAATAAATAAACAAATAACCTAGAGATTAATAGTGATTACCACTGAAAAGGTTGAAAGAAATGTTTCATAAAGAAAGGAGGTTCGTTTGATTAACATGGTGTTGGTGATGATGGTGGTAGCGCCATCTGAAGTCAAAAAGCAGTAGTGGAAGACGAAAACATGTAAGTGCCCAAGTAGATGTTTTAGACTGTCTATAACCAGCATTCGCCATCCGTATGGTATTATCATAAGCTGCAGAACTTTATATTTTTTTTATAAGTACTTTTCTTTCCTCTTTTCTTTTCTTTTTTTCTGAGAGAGAGAGAGAGAGAGAGAGAGAGAGAGAGAGAGAGAGAGAGAGAGAGAGAGAGAGAGAGAGAGAGAGAGAGAGAGAGAGCACTATAAATTAAACATCCAGATATAACTGAGCAGTTTTTTTTTTTTTTTTTTTTTTTAGGCAGCTTTCGGTGCATAGGTATGATTCCATTGCGCAAAGTTAATTATGAAAAAGGGTCCAAGCCTACATTCCAAGAGAAACTAGAAAGTGATGAGTGACAGCCTCTGCATACCCGATGAGTAGAACGGGTATGCGGCGGGGAGAACAGTAGCAGCAGCAGCAACAGCAGAAGGAAGAGGAGGGAAGGGTAAAAGGAAACGTGCCGGACATCAAGTCCCACCATCATATATGTATATATATATATATATATATATATATATATATATATATATATATATATATATATATATATATATATATATATATATATATATATATATATATATATGATTTCTCCTCTACAGTCTGTTTTTGATTCGCTTTACTTCCTCACACCACACCACATGCTACGGGTTAACGCCGCTTGTCTTCCTACAGATGTATCTCATGCTTCTCGTGGCCACGAGCGGCCTGGTGTTGGCTGACGTCGGCATCGGCAAAGGTGGACATGGAGGTGGACACGGATTCGGTGGCGGACATGGAGGCGGACATGGAGGTGGCATCTCCTCTTCCTACGGCGCTCCTCCTCCTACTTCTTACGGACCACCACCTTCCCCTTCATATGGACCTCCCCCAAAGGCACCCTCCCCCTCTTATGGACCACCGCCCACGGCATATGGTCCTCCACCCAAGGCACCCTCCCACTCCTACGGGCCGCCACCGATTAACTACGGTCATCCTCCACAATTGTACTACTACGTGTCCAGGCCAAACCAAGGAAAGGGCAAAGGCAAGGTGCGTTAGGTCTCGCCCTTTCTTCCTCCTCCACAAACATATGGTTAACGCTTCAAGTTATCTCGGTGACTAAGTGACCGGCTTTGTTCTTCAAGCCGCGAACAACATTGTTTGTTGCTTTCACTCAAAGAATAGTTGAAAAGATGCCTCATATAATTTGTGGTATTAAGAAATTCGTAAAATGCTTTCCTCCCCATTTTTCATACACAAAATAAAGTCGGTGGTAAAGAAGAAAACAAGTAACATTTATGAATTTAAACTACTCAGATTGCATTCTATTTTTTTTTTTTTTTCAGGGCAAAGGTGGATTCAGTATGAGCTCCCTCTTCAAGGCTGGTGATAATGCTATCAAGGGTATGAAGGGAGCCATCTCCAAAGCTGGAGATTATGCTCTGAAGGGCATGAAAGATACTCTCTCCAAAGCCGGCGATTATGCTGTCAAAGGTATGAAGGATGCCTTCGATGCTGGAGACTATGCCATCAAGGGCATGAAGGCAGGTTTTGACAAGATGAATGGAGCTATCAAGGGCGGCCTGTATGACCTGGGAAGCAAGTTTTCCAAGTTTACCAAGGGAGGCAAAGGTGGTGATGACGAGGACTACTACTACTGTAAGTTCATCCTACTTGTGCCAGTGTTTTATCATTTTGATGAGTGAAACATGAATGTAAGAACTTTATGATGAGTTTCTGACGCTTGCTTTTCTTTATTTCAGTTTATGTTCCTGCTGCTCCCACCTATGGCCATGCTCCCTCTCCCAGCTATGGTCCTCCCCCTGCTAGTTATGGCCCTCCTCCTGCCAGCTATGGTCCTCCTCCTGCCAGCTATGGCCCTCCCCCAACCAATTATGGCCCTCCACCAACCAGCTATGGTCCTCCCCCAACCAGCTATGGTCCTCCCCCAACCAGCTATGGCCCACCACCTAAGGCTCACCATGGTGGTGGAGGTCATGGTGGTGGAGGTCATGGTGGTGGTGGTCTCACAACATATGGTGCCCCCAAGCCTGACGACATTGTCATCTCTGGTACTGGATATGGCGCTCCACCAGTCCACACCCCTTCTTCAAGCTACGGTGCTCCCTCTCCCACAGGTGCGACCTATGGTCCTTCACACAGCAGTGGCAGCTCCATAGGTCACCACCACACTAAATCACAGCCTTATGGGAATCGACCTATTCCAGTACCTCTGTCTGTACCATTGGTGCCCAACAAGCTACTTATCCCCCGGCCCCCATCCACGACCTACACCGCCCCCCGGCCCTTGCCAAGTGGCCATCGGTCAGGGGGTAGTGGTGTGTATGTCCCCACATCCACTCCTGATTGGCTCTCTACTTCATTCCCTACCCCTATCCCCTGTCACTTGACCGTCCAACCTTCAACACATTCATCTGACTCTTTTGAACACTATGGAACACCTTGTGTACAACATCATGGAGGTTCTGGCCTCCAGCACACACCCCTCACCATCACTCCTTATAGTTCTACACTTGGACCGCTACCAATCTATCCTCCTTTATTACCTGCCAATATATATGATCCACCCCCTACCCCAAGCTCCTATGGAAACGTGCCTACATTCAAAGACACCCCCTACTCTACTTTTGAAAATCCCACACGACCCCCATTCTTCTCCTACAATCCACCCACGACGGTCATCAGTCCTTCTCTAGATTCTTCCTATCCATGCTCTCTTCCTGCAGCTTTCATTAGAACTAACCTCGGCTCTCCTTGTCTTCAGTCTAACCCTGGTTCAGTTTCTGTTTTGCCTGACAACTCAAAGGAGTCCACAATATCAGATGCAACCCTTTTAAGTATCCTCACTAATGACTTGAATAGAAGTCGGCACGATAATGGTGGCAATGGTAGTGAGGAGCATGCTGGGACATACAGGGACAGTAGACAAGAGTTCCTTCAGGAGGTGTTCAGTTCTGACGTGAAAGTGAAAAGAAACAGAATTGACAGTGAGATTAACACACCTGCCACTATTTTCGAGAATGGATGGAGGTATAGCAATTTTTCCATAAATAGTTTTCTGACAACTCCAAAAACTCCAAGAGGTAGAATTGACTTTTCAGCAGGTGTCTTCCCTACAACACCCACACTCTTAACAACTACTCACAGAAGAATACCCTTTAACCAGAATCTCTTTCCTATAACATCCAGACCAATAACAACCACATCAAAAGAAAGAACTAACTTTCTCCAGAATGTTCATCCAACAACTTTTAGACCCCTAACAACCCGACAAGGGAGAATTGATGTGTACTATGAGCAAGCTCAACCAACACAAGACAAAAACAGTGGGGAAGTCTTGACTGAACCCTCCTTACTAAGCCTCAATACGGGTTCCCCAGGAGGACCAGACTCTGGGAGCCACCATGGGCCTAATGTCCTATGGAGCCTCCAGAGTGTCAAGCGCCATGCTTCTCACCATCCACCTGCCTTAAATTTGACACAAGAATTTAACACATCTTCCTTCCTAACACATGACACACACAACTCTACATCTCAAGCTTTGCCTACTATAATTAAATTTCCCCTTCACAGTATGAGGTCCCACAAGGAACACAATAAAAATAACCAGATATCTAACCACTCCTTCACTCAGCTTCCAAGGACTCTGAGACCCTTGACAAAGCCAACAAGTGACATCCACTTGGCCTCCTCAGACAAGACTCAGCTCGAGGGACGGCTCCAAGGATTGCTCTCACCTTCTCATGTCCACGGCAGACCACACACTCAGACAGACTCCTAAATTTTTTTTTCCTACCACACACTGCTACTTTATCATACCTTGATCACATTTTCATGTCCTTTCTATACCCTTCCTTTTTTTTTTTTTGTATAGTATCCTACCCATAACTCAATGGTTAAGTCAGATCTTTTATCCTACATCTAAGCATATCCTTTATCTTACCTACCTACCCTGATCCCACTTCAGAAAAGTAAGCCCAAAAAATGGAAAGGACTGCAATCTTTACTTACAAAATGGAACACCACAGTAAAATGGTCTTTTAGTGATTATTATTATTATTATTATTATTATTATTATTATTATTATTATTATTATTATTATTATTATTATTATTATTATTATTATTATTAATAATAATAATATTATTATTATTATTATTATGTTTTTTGTTACGGTATTTGTTCAACATATA
The DNA here is from genome assembly GCF_035594125.1 of Scylla paramamosain. Lineage (NCBI taxonomy): Eukaryota > Metazoa > Arthropoda > Malacostraca > Decapoda > Portunidae > Scylla > Scylla paramamosain. The sequence continues at coordinate 26,137,738 of NC_087156.1, read as the reverse complement.
CTTAGGTCATTGAAGAAATTTTCATTTCAATTGTACATAATATTTTTCATTCATGCATAATACAAGAGAAAGGTACAACATCTCAGTATTGTTAAAGTAAACACATGGATACACTCATCTTGCTGGTACCTTGTGGCTGCCTCTCACGGCTACGAGTGGCAGTGCCAACTTTGCGCCAAGGTGAGGTAGTGACATCTCTGCCACATTAGGAACACCACCCACTCCATAGACTACCTCAGCACTGCCTGCACCTCTGCTTTAATACAGTAGGATCAGTCATTAGTCTAGTCATTAGTCAATAGCTAGATCAATACAGAGAGCATTTAGTCCATTGCATCTTACATAGAATCAGAACATAGCATGTTATCATAAATGTAAAATCATGTTGGTATTATTCATTAGTATATTATGTTATTACTTTATGGTTCATATTGGCACTGTCTAATTCACTGATTCTCCTCTTTTTCAGGACATGGGCACTAAGGCACAGGAGGAGAAGGTTTCACTAGTACGATAAAAGTGCAAGTGGATCAAATTTATGTCAAATGCCTGAACGGTGCTCAATGTGAACCCTGTCTGGCTGCCACCAAGCTCTGTTATCACGTGCCAGAGACCTTATGCCGTCACCAGATGCCAGCAAGCAAATGTTGCAAGATCAAAAGAAAAATAATGAGTAAACAAGATGTAAAAGATGAGGAATCTGTAACATTTTTGTTTTCATTTTGTGAGATGAGGTAAAATCCAGAAAACACTTAGGCATGTTGAATTTGTGTTGAACAACCATGCACTAAGAAAAAGTTAATTTAGTTCATTAAAAAGTATAAACCAGTAACAAAAATGTATGCACAGTAACTCACAAAATCAGCAATACATCACAACCACAATTGCTTCACTTCCTTTGCTGGGTCATTACCTCGACGTCTGTCCCTGACACTTGATGAACTAACGTAATTTAATGCTTTTTATCAACTCTCTAGGCCAATGTGCCATTAAGGGTTGACTTGTAAATATATCATGTAACTGTTCAATACCACTAATGCTTCCCTCGTTGAAAGTGTCACCTTCTATGGCTCCAATGAGACGTAAAGACGCTAAAATAAGCCGAAAATGAGCGAACTGGGCAGCCATCATTGCAGTTTACAAGTTCTCTTAACTTGGCATTGTTTTAGTAAATAGTAATTGAACCAGTATTACACTTAAGAAACATTTTTTCAGGATGTGTTTTTGCACCACTTTGAACTTTTATGAGTTTATGGAATGGTGCAAGTCTCATCACAGCTCATTTTCCTGTACACTTAATCCAACATCTCAACTTTAATATTCACCCTCTGTGACCTGCAATCCCTCCATGGATACATGCACACATTCCAATGCAGTTGTTGCCACTCCCTCCAAAACCAAAACTATAAATTAATAACACAAATGTAATCAAAGTCAGCCCTTTGTGCCCAGCTGCATTGACAAATAAGAGCAGTAAATAAGGACCCATGCTACCCTGTAGCCTACTATTAATTTTCTGCTGCCAGAGGGAGTGCTGACTACTTCTGACTTCTCTGAACATCCATTCAGTATTTATTCTGTTGTTTACCTCTGTGTCATTGTTTAATCTATATTAAAAAAAATCATCAATTATACCAAAGTAAACAATTTCTTTATTAAACTACAGACACTCTCAGGTGCATTCCATGTATCACCCTTTTTTCCTCCCCTGAGCATTGGGTTACAGTGCTAATGTCATACTCAGTTCATATTGAGGCTTCATTCATCCTCAGTGTCTGAGTTCCTTGCCTCTGGGGAATGCAGTCTTGAGGGCTTATTAAGTAGAGAAGAAAGACGAAGTTGTACTTAATTAACAAACGGGTGAGACAAAGAATCTGGAAGGAGGGAAATTGTTGGAATTAGCTTGTAAGATAATTTTAGTCAGTCACTGCTCCGTTACCCCTAAGCTGTTTTCCTTGCTTTTTTTTTTCTTTAATAATTTCCAGAGTTAGCAAAAGTATCCTACTCTCCATTTGAATCACTGCTGTAGGCTAACAATTTTCGCCCTGACATACATATCTGTACTGGAATTCAAAACTCATTCAATACCAAAGATGTTACCAGAATTTATTATTTTTTATTGTTGTTGTTGCTGAGCATGTTGTGCCAAGCTGGGAAGCTGCTAAATATTGCTGATATACATACAGAAGATATATTAAGAAAAAAAGAAAAAAAGGTATATATATATATATATATATATATATATATATATATATATATATATATATATATATATATATATATATATATATATATATATATATATATACACAAAAACATGATACTGGAATTGTAAGAAATAAAGGTTGCAAAATCTTGAATCTTTGGCTTGTGCAGTGAGCAACTATCACCACTGCTTCATATAGATAAAGAAACAATATTCAGTTTATACACTTTCTTCTTAAGTGATTTTTCTTTGTGCTTAACTACATAAATAAAAATCCAGTGGCACTCTATATAGTGATGTGAGAAGCTTGTTTACTGTCTTTTTTGCTGATTGCCCAAATTCATGTACTGGATCATTGTTCCCATGTATATTATATGTAGTCTGAACACATCTCCATACCCTGCCTGGCTGTCCTACAATATCCTTGCCCTCTCACAGAAATTCAAGATAGATCTAACATGTACAGTTTTCTTAAGAACAAATTCATACATAATTTGTAATGTATGTACATGATTCTGGATATAATTTCAATCACTACTGCTTAAAAAGTCATGAATGTCCAATGAATTATCATGAACATGAACACAATTTTTAAGAATAATATATATATCACACGGAGAGCGAGAGATGCCTCACTCTAGTCTACAGTGCAGCTGTGCTTAGGAGGCATGGATTCCTATGCACAAAACATTATCAAACAGTTCTAAACAGAAAGTAGAAGAGTGGAAATATAGAATGTGTTAGACACATCCAGCAAAAGATAGGGAGGATATAATAAGCTATGTATGCTGTATCGAAGGTGTTTGGAAATGTTTTGAAACATTAGAAAAATAAAACTCTTTCTTGAACTCAGCCCTGGGCACAGAAGAACCCTGACCCATTATTCTTAAGGACAGGATATTCTTGGATAAAAACCAGTATGTATTGCCAAACTTTCATGTGCCACAGTAAATTAAAAAGAGTATGTGTCAGCCATTATATCATGGAGATATACTGTACAAGAGCTCCCCAGAAGGGTGAAGTGTCTGGCCAGCCTGCAGGGAAAGAAACATCACTTCTGAGCCACACACACGATGCTGTGTATTTCTCTAATGTCTTAGAAAATACTTAAAGGAATAATTTAAGGGTGGTTTGCAATGGACATAGAGCAGACCTTAGAACGCCTCAGAAAGCTCAGTCTGGTTGTTTGGAAATGTTGTATGACTGGAGGAATAAGTAGCATTTTGTATGTGACTGCAAATACTGTCTTCCATATTGCTAGTATGTTGTGCCTTTGTAAATAATTACTCAAAACTACCTGTCAATAGTTATTATATTTTTTTTCTTTTTTTTTTTTTTCATGCAACAAACTCCATTTCACTTTTCATTGTACATTTTAAGGAATGTTCTGTTAAGGTTTGAATCATCTACCTGTATATTCTGGTTTAAGTGATAGAGTATGGATGATGGCTTACATTCATCCTTAAGAGACCTGGGCTGATAACAAGAATGATTCTGTTGTACTTATATGGATTCAGAAATTTCTTACATTAATAAATGAAATACATAAATAAAAAGTTAAGTACATAAAGAAACTCATAGTACTTTATATGTATATTCAGATGATTTGTGACTGGCAGTGTTTGATTGGAAAAAAAATTAAATAAGCCAGATTAAATAAAAATATTGAAAAATAAACCCCCATCAAGATCAGTGGTAACAATCAGTCCAGCTCTCTTTAGGTTAATGTAACTGAGAAAATAAGCATGTGGGACACAGTCACAGCCCTCTCTGAGGATGCGGCAGACTAGCTGACATGCTCATGAATAAAAAAACAAGACAATGACTGGTCTCTTTCTGTTCTATCCTTCAGTATTTCACAAGCTAAGGATGACCCAGAGAATTTTTATCTGGAAAAATTTGTAGGCTATCAAGGGGAGGTTATGTATTTACCAATGTTTGTTTATTTGTCTGTCTATGTGTCTGAAAGATGTTTCAAAATGTCATCAACAAATTTCAGTTTACCTTCATTTTGTACGAAGGATATCTTAGAAATTAATGATTAATCTAAATCTGCTTTATAATGTCTGTCCAGAAGTTATCTCAAAATATCCTCAATTAATTTTATTATCTATCTGCTTATCAGCATGAAATCTTTTGCAAGTTATCACCAAATTTCATTGATTTCTTAGTCCCAGGAACAACCAATTAAATCTTGACATGAATGCATGACTTTTTTCAAGCTCCCCTCATTAGTACAGGTCTACAGTAGATGTTAGCCATATTTAAATCTACAGAAAATATTGGCCATATTTCAAAGTACTCTCTAGTATTATCAAGTAATATTCATCTTGTGGTTTTGGTATAATACTGGTTTATTTCAAATTCTGCAGGTATGTGAACATTTTTGCTGTGTATCTTTGATACTGTATTTCAGTTTTGTCTTGAAACATCTTTTGCATTAGTTGCCCTGAAAATCTTCCCTTCTCCATACCACTCTCCTATCTATATTCCATGCAATTAACTAAACTAGCAAGGGTCTAAGGTCAGGGTTAACCCAAGAATTGATAACTAGAGATATTTTAATGGAAACAGGCTCAGGAGAGTTGGAAATAAGTAGAATGACAAAAAAAAAAAAAAAAAGGGGAAGACAAAAGTAAATATAAAAAAAAACAATGAAAACAGTGCCACAAGAAGAGGAGGAGGAAGGGACATGATGCCATGGGATGCCCCAAATACTCACTCTCTTTGTAGTTTTCACAGCCATAGAGGCAAGACCTGCGCTGCTGTCCTTCTTAACGCCTACACACAACATGGTGCACAGCAATGGAGGAAACAAGGCAGTGTATGTCCATGTTATATCACAGATAAGGATGAGGCACTTGTCAGGTTGGTGACAAGCCTCATATATATACACAGGAGAGTCTAGTGGCCAGCAGCCAGTAGACAGCGGCAGTGCATCAAGTGTGAGAGAGCAGGTGCCACCTAGCTTTTAGTACCCCAGTTACCTTGGTGTGTTAGAATTCATCAGGAGGGCCTCAACACCTGCCTTTCTCCCTGGCCAGCTGCTTGACAGATACTTGCTGTGGTGATGCCTGTCATCCCCTCTCCTCCTAAGATGGTGCCTGGAAACTATATAGAAACTATATATCAGCATCTACCTCACCATCTACCACCATCCTCACCCCACCAAGAAAGCGGATAAGCTTCCCAGGTTTCCCTCTCTCAGAGCTGGAAGGAACAGGGTTAGTTACACCTTCTTGACCTGGCAGGGGAAGCAGTAAAACTTCCTTGAAGAGTTTGTCTATTTTTGTTATTTTATAACATAATAAATGTCAGAAACTTATTATCAACTTTATTTGTCACCACTTTATGCACTCTTAATTCTGATTTGATTTAGTTGTCTTTTTGGTTGTTTTCATTTTTTACTTATTCAGTTATTTGTTTGTTGGCTTGTTTTTCTTAAATACAATACCATCAAAAAGGGCCTTGTTTAAAGAGAACAATGTCTGAAATAATAAAGAAGTAGATGTGTGTATAAATAAATAAATAAATAAAAAAAAATGTCAATGCCAAATCAATATAGGCTCTGAATTCGGTTAGCACAATGCATTACTTCCCTCTCATTCTACATACAACATTCAATCCAGGAGCCAGCACGCTACTGAAATTAACATTTTAGTGTGAAAAGGATGGGGGGCATTGAAACCTTAGCTATTCAGACTGCAGCAGCACACTCAGCAACTGATACTAAATCTAACATTATTACTCATAAATGGGCATAGATCACAATACCTGATTTTACATTCAGCCTTAAGATCATGATAATAATGATATGTCTGAAGATCATGGTATGGAATCTGCCATCTACACAATAATGATATAAGTGTTGATACCATCAGTGGTGAAGAACCTGAGAGATGTAGGAAGCATCTATCTTCCAGGCAATCAGGTTCATTTGGCTGATCTATCATGATTGATTTAAAAAGCCTATCAGGATTATTATAACTTTGAGAGGTAAATGACATGGAAATATATAATCAAAGGAATGGAGACAAGTATGAGGTAAAAATTCATATTATGACTGATTCCCATCTCAAATAAGGCAACATTTTTCAACTAGCTATGACTGCATGCATCTTAGACTTACATGAGGTACACGTTTATGGAAAGCAAGAATTATACCCTCTTTTTATTTTCCTCTAATTCTTTAATAATATCTTCCTTCAGTCTGAGCTCATCTTCAAGCTCACTGACACGTGAGAGAGCTGCATCTAATGCAGCCTTACAGTTCTCATCTGTTTTCCCTGTTACCTGTAGAAAGACAAAGTACCTATTAATTCACACATAAATTGTTCAGACAATATGCAACAACTGTACCTAAGACATAAAACTCATATTCAGAAAACTATCTCTTACTAAGACATTATAGCTTTCAACATCCCATGATAATTTATACACAATTTTTCACTGTGGTGATGATTGGAAAGGGATAAAAAGACTTACATTGTGAAGTAACGATTTCTTTATATCAGAAGAGAGGTAAAATCCAGCTTCAACAAATATTGTCATCAACTGCTTTTCAAAACCCTGAAATAAAAACTAAATTAATTTCAAATAATATAAAGGGACACAAAACTTTAATTGCCTCAGCATGAAAATGCTGATAATGCCTTGTGGAACAGATATTTTATTTGTAAGTTGACCTACAAAATTTAGGCATAGATCCAATATCTTTTTAAATAATAGTTTCCTTTCAAAAATTATATATACTCATATATATTTATTTTTTACCTAAAAAATAAAGAATGTGATCACATACTATACTTTTTCATTCATTTCTAAGTGAGCTAACCTGTCATGAAATTTTCTCATTAAGTTTACAATCCTGGTAATACAGAAAATAAAGCAAAAGTTACACTATAAAATTTCATACCTGTGTTTCAATAGGTACTTATAATAGCTTATCACAATAAATATATCAAATAAATGTAACTGAAGGCACAGTATTCCATGTAAGTGTGATGTGTGATACAGTGCTGTATTGGCATTACATACAGTAAAATCCCTCTTATCCGGCATCAACGGGACCGCCAACATGCCGGATACTTGAAGTTGCCGGATACTTGAATAGAAGTGAAATTATGTCCACAATCACCACCCTACACTCACGCATCTTACCATAACAAAGATCAGCTGATCGCCATGCCGCGCGTCGCCACCTGCGCTGCCACCTCACACTCACCAACACACATTGTGATTGTAATTGTGACTCCTTCTGATCTTTTCAAGCTGAACCACTCGTATAACACTTTGTCCATCATTTCATCACGATGATACTGCAGTGTGTGACGATTTTCCGCTGCCTTTGGGGTGTCGGTGGCTTTCATGTAATCCCGCAACTTTTTTGTTTGGGATTTAATGTCATAAATAGTTGATGAGCCAACAAATGTCTACCTTCTGCTTAAGTGTAAGCACAGCACGCTTCCTCTTTTCTACAACTTTAGGCATGATGAAGGCGTCAGGCAATAAACAGTGCACACGCAGGACTGAGTCACTGAGTAAACACAGTGCAGTGGGCCGCAGGTGTCGTGAAGCAGTGCGCTCTGGTGGCGAGGGGACAAAGTATGCCTTGTGCGGGAATTTTAATCAATTTTATGAGTACACGTTGATTTTTTATTGATTTTAAGGCTCGGGGAAAAATGTGCCGGATACTTGAAGCTGCCGGATACTCGAATGCTGGATGAGAGGGATTTTACTGTATTTCTCCTAATATTTACCTCATTCCTGCAACTATTAAAACTTTTCAGAGCTGAGCACAACAAGGAAGACCAAATGATGTAACCTATCCTGTAGGTGAAAATCCTGACTGAGCTCTTCCAACTTTGGAGATTTCCTGTGACAGACTGGCTTACTTTTTTTTAATCTGATATGTCACAGAAAATAAAACAGTACACAAAAAATGACATTTCATTTTCATTTAACTTTGTCACTTTACTGTACTTTTAGTTTCCAATAAGTTCATGGAGCTATATATAATTTTTTCCCCTTAACTCAAATACTTATCCAATACCTGGTCTGCTGCTTAGTCTTGGAAATTCCCTTAAAAGACTTGCCAAAGTAAAACAATCTCTCATTACTGTTATTCACATATCTTATTCATAGATAGTAATTCTCTCTCTCTCTCTCTCTCTCTCTCTCTCTCTCTCTCTCTCTCTCTCTCTCTCTCTCTCTCTCTCTCTCTCTTTCAAATATTCCATACACTCTTGCATTCACATCTATCCAAATTGCATGCATATATCTACACAAATTGCATGCAAATATCTATATATATCATCTCATTTCAAATATTTTTTTCTATATATGGTCAATATGGCAGAGTTACACTTTCTATTTACTATATGATTAGTGATCTGTATTTCCTATTGCTTACAACATAAACTCTTTCAGTAACCAACAGTACTCAGCCTAGAAACTTACTTGCTTAGTTCAGGTTCCAGTGAACAGACAACAGTATATATGTTCTAGTACTGCTTGTAATACCTTTCTTATACTAGACTGTTGTATTAACAGTCAACCTGTCTGTTGATTTAACTGGAATCTAAACTGCAGTGACTGGATAACAGCCTGAGGAATGCTGTCTCCCACTTACCATAAGGTGACCCCACACTACTTTATGCACTACATTATATAAAAAGAAACAAGAAAAGAAACAAGACAGAATGAGTAAGAAGGGAGAAATGGAAAAGATGGATGAAATAGAAGAAAACAAGCTGATCACCCCACAGGAATTCACACCAGATGCCATGAAAGAGGAAACCCTAAGGAAATCAGAACAACAAACACAGGTGCAAATTATGACAACTACAGGAAAAAGGGAATTAATGAGGATGTCACAGAGGATAAGGCAAAAAAAAAAAAAAAAAAAAAAAAAAAAAAAAAAAAAAAAAAAAGGGATCAAGAAAGGAAAGTCAGCCAAGAACTGATCGAAGAACTCTGCCTCCAAATCTGCCCCTTTACCCTGATTGGTACTCTGTACAAGTACTGCACCTGTGGGTCAGTCATCTGCTTAAATTGGATACGTGAATGGTGGAAATGTAAAATATTCTGAAAATAAAGATTATTTTCTGAGGGAAATAGGCAATCCCAAACAAACTGTAAGTGATTAGAGTGACAGAGAGAATATTTAGTTGCAGACAGAGAGGGAGAGGTTCCAGAGGGCCTGACCAGGGAGGGGCTGAGATGGACGTAATGTCTTAAAGTAAGTGGAATCTAAAAGTGCAATGCAGTCTAGAAATCAAGTATCTTATGAAGAGGAGGAGGAGGAGGAGGAGGAGGAGGAGGAGGAGGAGGAGGAGGAGGAGGAGAAATAAGTGTACGGTATTTATATATTGTATTATGTTTTGTATGGTATAGGTTTGTATGAAGATTAACTTAATTATGGAATGTTAATTATGTGAACTGATGTGATGTTAACATCATGTGCATTTTTCTTATTGAATATTAACTCTACTGATAGCATATTAACTGTATTTAAGAAATTTATATTTTCTATGTTTAATGCTTGACACTTACATTAATTATTGAATAACAAAAAGATATAAAGTGACATCAAATAACTCTGAATGAAACTCAAGATGTATGTAAGCACAGTTTTCATGGTGAGGCAAAAATGAAAATAACAGTATCAATTAAAAACTGAAAAATTTAGCAAGTTTCTAGTAGCAATATAATACCAAATCCATGCAGCATCTTGGTCACAACACCCTTAAATCTGCCACATTATATTAGTTTTTTTACTTCTACATACTCTCTGCAGTTCACTTACCTTTAGAATAAAAAAAAATATCTGATTCTAAATTAAACCAAGAAAATATCATTCCTTTATAAACTTAGAAAAAATCAATGATAAGAATTTTTTTACTGACTGCAACACAAGTACTGGTATTGTTTTTGGAAGAATTTTATTGCTAGAGGGTTTTCTTTTTTTAATTTGTATATATGTTTTCTATTATAATACAGAAGTCTTTAATCTACAAAATGCCTAAGATTTTAGATAAAAATTTATCACCAATGCAATTTTTTTTTTATACCTATTGGGATCATTAAGAAAACATGTTTAATGTGTGCTGTGTATCCCATTTTTAGAGATGAAATTGAATCATGCAAAATATACAGTAAATAAATGAACATGAAATCAAATTCAACACAGGTTTTAAATATTACGCACAGCTGTGGGGGATGGGCAAGGGTCAGTTGCTACTGTTTATATGTAAATACCTTGAAACAAATACTAATCCTCCTGAGTATTCATTCAAATGTCTTGAGACCAATACTATTCCTCCTGAGTATTTCTTACCTCCCTTTACCCCAACACAAAATTAGACACCTTTATGGCATATTATAAGATTCTCTAAAGTTGTATGATCTTCTTTCACACTGAATGGATTCTGATTTTTTTTTCAGGAGCCAGCCCACAGATTCAAGAAGCAGCCAGAGGAAAGATACAAAGAAAAATCAAATACAAGGAGGTCCCATTATACAAGCATCCGTTATACAAGAAACTGACAAAGCAAGAAGTGTAAATTAGGGATTATTTTCTTTATACAAGCACAAAAATCTGAAGATATGAGCTTTAGTCCAAGGCAAGTAAAATGACAAAGTTTAAAATGTGCACCTTCCTGCACCCTCCCACTAACACATTCAGGCTGTATGGTGATGTATGCTGATTCAGATGTGCAGAGATGAGTTTTTGAGTGCTGGAAGACAACCATGCATCCCTCTCATTCCCTACATACTATTCATTCCGCCCCACGAGTCCTCTTTTAAACTGAACTCGGTGTCTCTCAGACTCACACCCTTATGACCTTACTGGTCATTATTATGCTCATACTCTATCATCATTTTGTTTGCATGCATTTTTACAATATAGTACAATTACACTGTACAATGCTTTATGTGACTGATCAGTGTTTAAATGTGTTACAGTGTTATTGCTGGTATGTTCTTTCATTAGCTGTCTCTGGTGTGGTATTGTGTGTGTGACTGACCACGTGGTGTATAGACTGTGCCTTATTTGCCTCTCAAGTGCTAACTATGCCTCCCAAATGGCCAATGAGTTCCAGTGCAAGTCCTACAATAAGGCTAAGTGAGCTAGAATACCAATAACACTTGCAATGAAGGCAGAAGTTGTTAAGAGGCACAGGAGTGGTGAGTGAGTTACCCTCCTTGATACATTAGAGAGGTGGCCCACAAAAGGTACTTAAGCCTTCCATCACCAGAATCTCATGCACTTTATATTTCTGCCCAGAACCATGCCAAGTCTGTTCTCCAACTAGCCAAAAACTCCTTCATTAACAGAAAATGTCAAAACCTTTCAAGATCTAACTCCCCTCGTGATTTCTGGCATCTAGCCAAAAATATCTCCAATAACTTTGCTTCTTCTTCTTTCCCTCCTCTATTTCAACCAGATGGCACCACTATCACATCTATTTCTAAAGCTGAAATCTTCGCTCAAACCTTTGCTAAAAAACTCTATCTTGGACGATTCTGGGCTTGTTCCTCTCTCTCCTCCACCCTCTGACTACTTCATGCCACCTATTAAAATTCTTTGCAATGATGTTTTCCATGCCCTCACTGGCCTAAACCCTCAGAAGGCTTATGAACCTGATGGGGTCCCTCCTATTGTTCTCCGAAACTGTGCCTCCGTGCTTGCACCTTGCCTAGTCAAACTCTTTCAGCTCTGTCTGTCAACATCTACCTTTCCTTCTTGCTGGAAGTTTGCCTACATTTAACCTGTTCCTAAAAAGGGTGACTGTTCTAATCCCTCAAACTACCATCCTATTGCTTTAATTTCCTGCCTATCTAAAGTTTTTGAATCTATCCTCAACAGGAAGATTCTTAAACAACTATCACTTCACAACCTTCTATCTGATCGCCAGTATAGGTTCCATCAAGGCCGCTCAACTGGTGATCTTCTGGCTTTCCTTACTGAGTCTTGGTCATCCTCTTTTAGAGATTTTGGTGAAACTTTTGCTGTTGCCTTGGACATATCAAAAGCTTTTGATAGAGTCTGGCACAAAGCTTTGATTTCCAAACTACCCTCCTACGGTTTCTATCCTTCTCTCTGTAACTTCATCTCAAGTTTCTTTTCTAACCATTCTATTGCTGCTGTGGTAGTAGACGGTCACTGTTCTTCTCCTAAATCTATTAACAGTGGTGTTCCTCAGGGTTCTGTCTTGTCACCCACTCTCTTCTTATTATTCATTAATGATCTTCTAAACCAAACTTCTTGTCCTATCCACTCCTATGCTGATGATACCACCCTGCACTTTTCCATGTCTTTTCATAGACGTCCAACCCTTCAGGAAGTAAACATATCACGCAGGGAAGCCACAGAACGCTTGACTTCTGATCTTTCTAAAATTTCTGATTGGGGCAGAGCAAACTTGATATTGTTCAATGCTTCAAAAACTCAATTCCTCCATCTATCAACTCGACACAACCTTCCAGATAACTATCCCCTCTTCTTCAATGACACTCAACTGTGCCCCTCTTCTACACTGAACATCCTCGGTCTGTCCTTTACTTATAATCTGAACTGGAAACTTCACATCTCATCTCTAGCTAAAACAGCTTCTATGAAGTTAGGCGTTCTGAGACATCTCCGCCAGTTTTTCTCACCCCCCCAGCTGCTAACTCTGTACAAGGACCTTATCCGTCCATGTATGGAGTATGCTTCACATGTCTGGGAGGGTTCCACTCATACTGCTCTTCTAGACAGGGTGGAATCAAAAGCTTTTCGTCTCATCAACTCCTCTCCTCTGACTGTCTTCAGCCTCTCTCTCACCGCTGCAATGTTGCATATATAGCTGTCTTCTACCGCTATTTTCATGCTAACTGCTCTTCTGATCTTGCTAACTGCATGCCTGCCCTCCTTCCATGGCCTCGCTGCACAAGACTTTCTTCTTTCTCTCACCCCTATTCTGTCCATCTCTCTAACACAAGAGTTAACCAGTATTCTCAATCATTCATCCCTTTCTCTGGTAAACTCTGGAACTCCCTGCCTGCTTCTGTATTTCCACCTTCCTATGACTTGAATTCCTTCAAAAGGAAGGTTTCAAGACACTTATTCATCAATTTTTGACCACTGCTTTGACCCTTTTATGGGACTGGCATTTCAGTGGGCATATTTTTTTTTATTTTTGTTGCCCTTGGCCAGTGTCCTTCCTACATAAAAAAAAAAAACATTAACTACACATTGGTTAAGTGTTGTGCATATTTTATATGCTTAATTAATACGAAATCATGTTCTTTGTATGCTGTTTTTCTTTCAGGTTGCTTTATTGATAGTTCTGTAATATAGACACATTTGTTGCATTTGGTATCATACATTTTAGCATGAAAACTTACCTTTTTTTTCATTATGTGAGAATTTGCTATACAAGCAGTTCAAAAGGAACCTAACTACTCATATCATCGGGACCTCCCTGTACTTTCTTTTTATATATTTATCTCATTCATCTATTAAGGTAACATTTATTCAGATAAACTGGAGCCAAAATTATTTCCAATCAGGAATGTGTAACCTACTTCCATGGATTTTTTTTATTCTCTTAACCCACCCAGTACCAATGCCACAAATTTACAGTGTTTCACATACCCATGCTCAGTAACAACACTATGAATTTATGGCAACAACTTAAAAAATTCCAGACTGTTTATATTTTAATTAAACTTGACAAAAGCACACTGCACGTACTCCAGATCTTACTCTAGCCTGTGGATGTGTCTGTAGTCACATGACAAGAGGCCCTCAGAAGTGCACTGACTCACAATTTCAGAGTAATGAGTGTGATGTAGGGTTGTGCCTTGAGCTCTATTTCAAAGAATACCACACACTTCTTCACATCTAAAGTCATTCAGTACTGCTTACAAATAGCATCTTTATGAAAAACAATGTAAAAAGTGCCACCACACACACTTTATCACATGGGAATTGCAATAGCCTACTAATCGTTCAGTGAGGTGAATAACGTAATGCCCTCATTCCCCTACATACCACGAGTAGCCTACCAATCATATGTACACTGTTGTTGTGGTGATTTACCATTACCAAGGTGACCAGAACCCATTCATAAACATCGGTGGTAGCCAGAAATTGCTAGCACCACAAACACCACTGGCATCACTATTCGTCACATCATAAGCATCCATGCTAGGCAACTTATAATGTGGATTTAAAAAAATGTTCACTTTGCTAAATCCCTTTTTACATTTTCCCACTATCTTTACATTGTTTAGGATTTAATTTAATTTAAATCAGCCTATACCATGGATGGATCCATGGTTAAAAAGGCCGGAACCGTGTCAGTAAAGATAGGTAACATCCACATTTTTCTTTATATCACATGATACTATTCTCTGGGTTCAGTAAGATGAATTAAGCTCCTGAAAAAAAAAGAGCAACTCAGTAAGAATATAATTACATACCTTTTCAGTGAGATAACCATCCTGCCAGTTCTGTTCCACCTCATCCCACTGTCTCTGGAGGGATTCAGGCAGCCTTGGATACACAACCATTGCATTTATACCACAAACAAGTGGAGTCTTGAATTTGGCCAGGTACCTGATGATAACATTTTTTTTAGAATCTGAAAATGAGATTCAAATATCCAAATTCCATAACTACCATACATATCAGTGCATAAAGTGACCTTTTCACCTTAAAAATACTTTTAAAAATTTGGGTTGATTTTATACTTTTTTTTTTTTTTTATGTAAGAGGGTCACTGGCCAAGGGAAAAAAAAGAGGAAAAAAATTAAAAGTAAAATCCTTAAACCATGTAGTGTACAGGATATTGTTGGTGTTGCTAACATTTTCTACTGAAATAACTTTCCATAATCCATATCAATGTAATAAAATCATGTAAGTGTAGCATAATAAAAGTACTCCTATCTTATATAATAATGTTAAACTTAAGAATTGTCAAACGGTAATAAAATACTGAAAACTGCTTCTTTATTCTAGCTGTATTGCCTACAACTGTGTGAGCATGTGCATTTTTTCCTCACATTTAGTAAAATGTAGCAGTGAAGCAGTGTGGGGCTGCCACACCTACAACTGTGTGAATACGTGTTTTCTTATCCTCACATCCAGTCTGGTACGAAATTCAAGGATTGTGAAACTCAGAAGGATACTGTAAGCTCCAGTAAGCCGAGAGACAAACAAAGCCACTGAAACATTTTCAAAACCAGTGTAATCTCCACTATACATTTATGCAGTTTGTACCTAACTTAGTATAAGCTGAGTAGTCTTATATAGTGATTACAGACCTATGTTTTAACTATAAAATCTGAGGTCATCTTATACTTGTACACCCAGTTGCCTTATAATAATATTATTACTGTGCTTACTATTATTCTTCTTACTACTGCCATTACTATATGTTTTCTTATTACAAAGAATGTCATTACTACTACTACTACTACAACAACAATTAGCACCAAAGTAGGTCTTTTTTCCTAACATTTTACTACCCTTGGCTAGTGGCCCTCATATAAAACAACAACAACTACTACTACTACTACTACTACTACTACTAACTACTACTACTACTACAACTACTACTACTACTAATATATCAGGATTCTTCAAACTCCAAATTATTATAAAATAAATATTTCCTTAATAGTACTGTTACTGATGGAGACCATCTAAGGCTGAATGGTTACTAACCATTCTATCCTGGGTAAAGCTAAAGCTGCCTTATTAACAGTAATCTCACCTTCAGGATAAGTATGGACTGATGTAGAGCTCTATAAGGACATAAAAACAAAGATTGACCCTAATGGACAATTAATCAATCTTCCAATAATCACTAATCTATGGCAGACATTTGAGGCCCTGTGAACCAGACAGAGCTAAAGAACATAAAGTGCTAATGCTAGAAAACATAATTAAAAATTTGAAATTCTTAAGAACTGATGTCTCTATAACTATGTTATAAAAAATTATATACACGAAAAAATGTAATTAAACTATTTATCAATGAACATTAAAAATCACAATTACGGATACTACTAATAATTAGATCATAATTGTTATAATAAGAATTCTTTTTAAGTTTGCTAAAAGACAGAACTAATACAACTGAGAAGATTTCTAACTCACAATGTCTGCTTGAGTATCAGAGAATCCCTAAATAATCAACTTAATTTAATAAGCAATGAAATAATCCACATGTAATGGCAGATTTGAAAGATAATAACCCATCCATTTTCATGGTGGGTTTACCCCATGAAAGTATTTGGCATAATTGGCTGAGAACTGCTGACATCATGGTGAGTAGAGCACATCAGTGGTTGGGAGCAGCACATGAGTCCTTAGCTCTCACTAGCCTGGCATCATACACATGCAATCTTTCAGGGGATTTTTAGCTTTTATTAAATTGTTATGATTTGAAATTTAGAATGCCTGAGATTAAGCCAGAGAGATTCTATAGCTGGAAGCTGGTACAATGCATTGGCACAAGTAATTTTTTTTTTTATTTTGTTTCTTTGCTTCAAAGGGTCTCATTTATCCATCTCCTTTTGACTTCCTGTCTTAGATAGTCCTATTAATTCCTAAGGAGAGAGAGAGAGAGAGAGAGAGAGAGAGAGAGAGAGAGAGAGAGAGAGAGAGAGAGAGAGAGAGAGAGAGAGAGAGAGAGAGAGAGAGAGAGAGAGAGAGAGAGAGAGAGAGAGAGAGAGAGAGAGAGAGAGAGAGATGGAAGACTCCAGCTTTCCAGCTTACTCCCTTTTACCAGTGATGGCACCACTCTCCTGACTGGATATTGTGACCTAACCATCCCTCTACCATAGTTTTCCTGTAGCTGATGGAGAGAAGTTTAACAAATATGCAAAGTGGTAATGGAGATAACACTTGAAATAAAACTGGATCTCAATGACAAATGTTTGATGACCATTACATGAAGTCTCACCTGCATTTTTCAGGTTCTGTCACCTCAATTAATTCAGAGTAGGCACCACAGCTTAAAGTCACCTGAACAGGAAAGAAATCAGTATAATTACACAATAAGGCATATCACAATGAGGGGTTCATGACAAGAAGTTCATTATTTAATCTAAAGTTTGTGAGTGTGTGTGTGTGTATATATATATATATATATATATATATATATATATATATATATATATATATATATATATATATATATATATATATATATATATATATATATATTTTTTTTTTTTTTTTTTTTTTTTTTTTTTCTTTTTTTTCTTTTTTTTTATGTAGAAGCACTGACCAAGGATAACAAAAATTACAACACACACAAAAAAAAAAGGCCCACTAAAGTGCCAGTCACTGTACAGAGTTGAAAGCATTAATAAAAAAATACAGGATAAGTGAATCAAAACTTCTCTCTTGAAAGAGTTCAAGTCATAGGATGGTGGAAATACGGAAGCAGGCAGGGAGTTCCAGAATTTACCAGAGAAAAAGGATGAATGACTGAGAATACTGGTTAACTCTTGTCTTACAGAGGTGGACAAAATAAGGGAGAGAAAGAAGAAAACCTTTTGCAGCAAGGCCGTGGGAGGAGAAAGGGGATGCAGGTAACAAGATCAGAATAGCAGTTGGCATGAAAATAGCAGTAGAAGATACCAAGAGATGCAGCAATGCGGCGATGAGAAAGAGGCAGAAGACAGTCAGTTAGAGGATAAGATGAAAAGCTTTTGATTCCACCCTGTCTAAATGAACAGTGTGAGTGGAAATCCCATACATATCCCATCCCCATACATGTGAAGCATACTCCTTACATGGACAGATAAGGCCCCTGTACAGAGTTAGCAGCTGGGGGGTGAGAAAAAACTGGCAGAGATGCCTCAGAATACCTAACTTCATAGAAGCTGTTTTAGCTAGAGATGAGATGTGAAGTTTCCACTTTAGGTTATAAGTAAAGGACAGACTGAGGATGTTCAGTGTAAAAGAGGGGGACAGTTGAGCATTATTGAAAAAGTGGGGATAGTTGTCCAGAAGGTTGTGTTGAGCTGGCAGATGGAAGAATTGAGTTTTTGAGGCACTGAACAATACTAAATTTGATCTGACCCAATCAGAAATTTTAGGGAGATCAGAGGTCAGGCATTCTGTGGCTTCCCTGTGTGAACTATTTACATCCTGAAGGGTTGGATGTCCACAAAAAGACTTGGAAAAGTGCAGGGTGGTATCATCAGCATAGGAGTGGATAAGACAAGAAGTTTGGTTTTGAAGTTCATTGATGAATAATAGGAAGAGAGTGGGTGACAGGACAGAACCCTGAGAACACTGTTAATTGATTTAGAAGAACAGTGACCATCTTCTACAGAGCCAATAGAACAGTCAGAAAGGAAACTTGAGATGAAGTTACAGAGAGAAGGATAGAAGCTGTAAGAGGGTAGTTTGGAAATCAAAGCTTTGTGCCAGACTCTATCAAAAGTTTTTGATATGTCTAGGGCAAAAGCAAAAGTTTTATCAAGATTTCTAAAAGAGGATGACCAAGACTCAGTATGAAAAGCCAGAAAATCACCAGTAGAGCAGCCTTGACAGAACCCATATTGGCAATCAAATAGAAGGTTGTGAAGTGATAGATATTTAAAAATCTTCCTGTTGAGGATAGATTAAAAAAAACTCTAGATAGGCAAGAAATTAAAGCAATAGGACAGTAGTTTGAGGGATTAGAATGGTCACCCTATTTAGGAACAAGCTGAATTAAGCAAACTTCCAGCAAGAAGGAAAGGTAGATGTTGATAGACAGAGTTGAAAGAGTTTGACTATTCTCATATATATATATATATATATATATATATATATATATATATATATATATATATATATATATATATATATATATATATATATATATATATATGCACACATTCATACACTGTATATAAATGACATCCCATTAAAGAATATCTACTTACAAATATACTGCTTTCTCATAAATGAATGAAAATGCAAAGCAAAGATTTTCTATTGCTTCCCTCTCCATTTTAATCATCATAATCCCCTTTTTACTATCATGTAGGGAATATGGCAGCAGTATTCTTCCAACTTGGCCACATAGTGTATGGTGAGGTTGGGTCCTGTCCTAAGACATTATTTTATTATCTAATGAAAATAATATTTCCATGCCTTAATGTTGCACTTCCATTGCATATACATACTAATGGAGACTGAATTGGTATAAAAGCCTAATTACTAAATCTACCTTGACAAATGGCGATTAACATATTCCCTCTAACTTACTACTGACCTTGGTAGAGCGGTGTGTGCCTTCACCACACCTACTTCCTTCTATCATATTCATTGCCACAAATTTGTTGTTATCAATTGTCCAGTCACTCCATACTCTGGATGAGTAATTGGTTTGGTTAGAGATAAATATCTAAACTACCATGTAAGCATTTATATTGTACTTTAGAAAAGTATGTAAATGACAAGTTGAGTTTTTATGATCTTGAATTATTATCATTCCAGTACAATGAAATATAGTAATCTTTTAAGAATGTGATCCTAGAACAATAACACAAGAAAATTTTAAAATATCTGTCCATATTCTTTGCATCTAATGAAAAAGTTCTTAAGATTAATTTTACAGTTAATATGAAAATGCATTTTATCATTAGTTTTTATTTGCTTTGTATTTCATGTTGTTGTTTTTATCTACTTAACTTGACACTACCTTCGATAAGAGCAAACAGGAAACATAACAATTAGCAATAGTATATATTGCAAAATTAAAAACACTTACCCAAGAACACCTTTATATGGTTCATAATAAGCTTGAATGTCTTCCTGTGTAATGTTGTGGAATGGACATAACACATATTCATATCTGAAGGAAAAATGTTTGATTCAAATAAGTATACACTATAAAGTTTTTGTAACTACATTTAGAATGAAATGTACTACCATTACTGTCTTGACTCAGATAACATCTACAAAAATTTAATATAATCATAGTTTATCTACAACATGTCATAACTTCTCACGAAAAGCTCCAATGAATTTCTTTACTTACTTTTGATCTCTGTATTTAAAGCATTTCCCTGAGAGCTCCTGAAGATGTTCAGGTCCACTGAATTTGGCTGGCTTCATTCTTAAATGCAGCTTTTCCTCATGTTTTGTATCAGATTTCTGCGGATTGCTGAAAAGTTTATTATAAAATGACCACCACATGAAAATTTTTCTTTGGATACATATATTTCATTAAAAATAAGGGTTTATCTTACCAATACTGGCTCTTCATGGATCAATTAAATTATGCATGTATGGTGATGAATACTCATTGTACAACATGTGTGGTGGTCTATTGGGGTCACATATGGTTATGTTGCAGTGACATGATTTGTGTTGTGCCACGTCACAAATTCATGCTGATGAGGCTCGCTTGGAGAGATATAGTGTAATGTGTGTATTAGTATGTTGGTATGCAGGTACTGTGACTGCATCACGTAGCCATAGTAACTAGTTCTGTGGCAAGTATTTTATTCCTATTATATTAATGACTAATATTTCTGTTGCACAGAATGCAAGTTAACTGTCATATTAATATTTAATCAAATAAGGCTTTATGTGCAACACATTTGTACTGCATGTAGTGCCACTAATTTAAATGGCCTGTGTACAATGAAACTTCAGTTCTCGAACTTAATTCGTTCCTGAATGCTGTTCGAAATCCAAAATGTTCAGAAACCAAAACTATTTTCCTCATAGGAATCAATGTAAAATAGATTAATCCATTCCCAGACACCAGTCCACTCTGTCTTGGCGGTTTATGAAAGATGCGCCCTCAGCCAAGATCGCCACTCCACAACATCTCCAGCTCAGAAATGATTTATCCAGAAAGAAAGTATTGAATGAAATTAGTGACACTAGAATTATCAGAAGATATTGTTACACCCTGCAGGTATTCTCTTTGTCACCATTCTAGAGAGGAAAGCCTTACAAAGTGACACAGAGGAGTAATCCACTTACTGCCAAACTGAAGGTGATCATAATACTTAAGAGACCTTGCTACTGAGAAAAGCTACTGGGAAAATGGTGTGATGGCATTGGGGATCATCAAGAGAGCCACAGGTGGCTCAGGATTATTCATGAGTGCCAAAAACTGTTTGTTTACATCAAGGCTCTTCAACAAGACCACATTTAACTTATTTCAAAGACTGAATTACAGTTTTACTACTGTCTTTCCTCCAAGTACATAAAAATGTAGGAAATATTTATTAGCAATAACCGACAGTGCTTGCTTTTGTTTTTTAGTATTTGAAATCAAGTAACTTGGTTCAAGAACCGAATTATGGTACAACAACTGAAGCAATTATGAGTTCAAAATTTTGTTCAAAAACTGATTTGTTCAAAAAGGGAGGCATCAATAACCAAGGTTCCACTGTAGTTTAGAATTAGTCCGTGAGGGTATGAAGGGTAGCAGGGGAGCTGCCATGTCAGTTCTACCTTTATTAAGGTGTCAGGCAAGGGCACAGATTGTGATTTGGGTCTACTCGACTTTTCCTGCACTATAGAAGGATATCCAGGGATCTGTGCATTTTAATTTTGTGAGTTTTTTTTTTTTTTATGCAGGAGGGATACTGACCAAGGAAAAAAAAAAAACACTGAGATGTCAGTCCCAGAACAGGGTCTAAAGCAGCAGTCAAAAATTGAAGGATAAGTGTCTTGAAACCTCCCTCTTGAAGGAATTAAAGTCATAGGAAAGTTGAAATACATAAGCAGGCAGGGAGTTCCACAGTTTACCGGGGAAATTCTAAATAATTCTTGTTAGTATGGTGTGCTGGTGTAATATTAGGTTAGGTTAGTGTCCATAAGAGGGAGTCAAGAGGGAGCAAAGCCCCCCTGGTTAGTTTAGGTTGGGTTAGTTAGGTAATGTTAGGTTAGGTTAAGTAATGTTAGGTTCAGTTAGGTTTGGTAATGTTAGGTTAGGTTAGAAACCTTAAGGGGGGTGTCCAGGAGGGGCAAAGCCTCCCTGGCTAGTTTAGGTTAGGCTTGGTAATGTTAGGTTAGGTTAGGTAATGTTAGGTTAGGTTAGGTAATGCTAGTTTAGGTTAGGTTAGTCCTTTCAAGGGGGCCCCAGCTAGTTTAAGTTAGGTTAGCTTAGGTAATGTTAGGTTAGGTTAGAGTGGTAGGGAGCAATATTTCCTGTTTGTTGACTTTTTAAGGTTTTCTCCCCCCCAAAAAAATTGTGTTTTCTCCTTAGATTTTTAAGACTTTCCAAATTTGGCCTATTTTGGCATTCCCCACCCTAAAACCCTGCTTTCCCACAATGTCCCCAAGCTTGCTACTTCTGGAGAGGAGCAGGAATAGAATATAAGGAGAGCCACTATTGGTAAGATTTACAAAAATACAAGTATAATCAGTATTGTTGTTCCTAGGGCTGAGAATGGTATGAAGGTATTCTAAACTTAAAAACATCTGTCACAGGGTTAAGACTTCTTGATAAAATGGCTAATAAGGTCAGCTCTTATTTCAAGTCACTCATCATTGTTAAGTGTGTATCTAGAGTACCCTAAACTAGTAAAGAGAAAGTCTAATATGTTCTCAATCAAAGGAAAATAAATAAATAAATAAAATTAATTAATTACTAATGATGAGTACATAAATAAGAAAAGTGGAATCTACAGCCAAAACCACAATAACTAACAATGATCATGAATGTGGAGAAGGAAGCATGTCACCTCATTCAATCACTGCCTCCATTTTGTATGGCACCTCTATTTTGAATAAATCTTGCTCAAGCTATGAGGTACAAGACCATTCCTTTAGTACTCTCCACTCAAGATTGTCTCTTACATAAACAACCCTATGAGCATGACTGACATCCAAAATAGAATTCACAGATGAAGCTGGCAAAAGGCTTAAATAAAATTTCAGAGTAGTTATTGTTTTCAGAGTTACTCCATCAATAGCCTTTCATCCTTCTTAAGCACTTGGTACTAAAAGCATCAAGATGCCTCTTCAAATCAGTATCCATGAATGACAGTTGTATAGTAAAACCAAGAGCACATGTGACTTGCAGATTTGTTCTTCTCCATAGAATTCATGGGTATTATGTACTCCAATCCATCAAGTGACTTCCCAATAAGACCATCGTTGTTATCCACTATGTCAACATGGTATGTAAAGCTTTCACAGACTTTCAGTAAGCCTCTAAAAGTTTGAACCTAAGGTTTTGGGCCAGGAGACCTTCAATCCCTCAGACTGAAAATTCCCTTTCCACCAACTTGAATGCCTATTTACAAATCCTACTTCTTACCCATATATATATCCTGCACTAGGAAGTTCATTTATCACACGAAGAGCCACCATCTCACTGCCAGCTCCCGTGAATCCGAGAATTAAACATAACACTGTTGCCACAATCATTTTTTTCACCAGGAGGCGCAGGAGAGCGTGAAGTGTTGTGTGGCCGAAACGGAGTTGGGTGAGGGCACAATCTAGCATACAGGACTTTTTCCATATCCGCGGCTGCGGGGATGAGTCACGGCAGTATTGACCCAAAGATGTCTTGTGATACACAGGGCATTACTGAGTGTATTGTTCCAAGCAAAATCCGTCCTTAATCCTAAAGCGCACCCCTCCCTTGTTTGTAAACAAATCCAAACCGTTCGCAGCGACACACGGGGTTTGTTTACAAAGTTTATGGTTGTCCTGCGAGTAAGCTAAAAATTCAATGTTTCTGAGGCTGGAACGGACTAATTGCATTAATATTAATTTCTAAGGGAAAACGGTTTCGGTCTGCGAATATTTTGGTTTGCGAACTGAGTCATGGAACGTATTTAGCAATATATATATATATATATATATATATATATATATATATATATATATATATATATATATATATATATATATATATATATATATATATATATATATATATATATATATATATATATATATATATATATATATATATATATATATATATATATATATATATATATATATATATATATATATATATATATATATATATATATATATATATATATATATATATATATATATATATATATATATATATATATATATATATATATATATATATATATATATATATATATATATATATATATATATATATATATATATATATATATATATATATATATACACACACACACACACACACACACACATATATATATATATATATATATATATATATATATATATATATATATATATATATATATATATATATATATATATATATATATATATATATATATATATATATATATATATATATTAGGGTGGCCCTCTGTAGGGGGATGAAATTTCAAACGAATAATGTCTATGCTCCAAACCCGGATTCTTGTTCCTTTTGACCCAGAAACGTGCTGTGCAAGGTTTCATTGAAATCGGAATATATTTAAACGGTGCTCAACGACTCTGAAATTTTACTCATCGAACGCTAGTCACAAGCACTCCGGGTCCCCCTCCCACGTTGCTCTCGTGGGAGTATTAGCCGCTTTCCTCTCCTGGCGGGGGTTGTGTGGTTGCTAGCCACTCATTGTCGCCCGGTCCGTGCAAGCGTTCCCTTCCTGGTGTCCGGGAACTGGCGCCGATGGTCCGCGACGACCTGGACGAGGAACTGCAGTTGTTCTTCGTCCTTCGTCAGGAGCCGGTTATATTCCTGAATCAGGGCGACGCCTCGTTCCGCGTGGTCATTGGTGACCGACAGGTTCCCCAGCGCTTTGCACGCCTTGCCGTACGCCTCATCCTTCTTCCAGTCTGCCGGTTCCAACGCCAGGAATCCCTTGTCGATGGACATCTTGGAGAAGAACGAGGACGTATTGGAGGTCACGAAGTCCTCAAGGCTGCAGCCGCTGATCGCTGAAGCGGGAATGGTCACTCGCTTCTGGGCTGTGTCGTTGCCGTCCTTCTCCTCAATCGCCGCTACCATCTTCTTCTTTGTTTCTGATGAAACCCGGTCGTCGAAGAACGCCAGGGCTACCAGCTCTTCCGAGAGGTACCAGAGGTGGCCGAGGAGCTTGTTTGTCGCGGCCTTGGAGACCTCCGCGTCCTCGTACCCGTCCAGTGCCTGAAGCAGCTGAAGATCGTTGAGCGGAGCCGCGACAGCAAGTGGGGCTTGCGTCCAGGCTTTGCTGTAGAGGCGGGCGGAGAACATGGCCACCCTCAACAGTCCGCGCTCCTCCTTCGGCGTCAGTTTGACCTGTTCCCTGAACAGCCACACCTTAAGCGAGTACAGCACCTTGCTCATCCACCGAGCGTGGTGCATGGGGCCAGGGGCACGGAAGCGGATTCCGCGGGGAGGTACGCCGCCGAGAAAGATGACGGTTAGTTCCAGAAGTTCCCGGTAGTCGTCCCAAAGGTCTGTCCGCTCTTTCAGGGCCTGAAGGAACCACTCGATGTCGACCTCTCCTGCTCCATCCTCGATCGGCTGGAACTCGCCTTGGTTGATGAAGGGCCACCTCTCCTGGAAACGCTTGAACAGCAGGACAGCAGGCCCTGTAGTTGGCCCCATCACCGACGTGAAGACCGCCTCGATCACGAGCTCGAGAATGTGATGCCGGCAGGCGAGGTAGAGGAGGTCGCTCTTCAGCTGCCGCTCAATCAGGGTACACGCCCCGGTGTGGCGACCCGTGTTGGCGGCGGTGGTGTCAAAGGACATCCCCACGACCCGGTCAGCGACGCTCCACTTCTCCAACGCCTCCACGACGGCCTTCGCTTCATTCGCCCCTCTTCCACTGGGAAGCTTCGCCACCTGCAGCAGCTGAACCTCCCCTCCCCCAGACACGAGGATGGGCAGGCGGTCGACGTGGGCGTTGCTGGTGAGATCCGGCATCAGCTTCCCGTCCCAGTGGACTACCAAGGGGCCTTCTACTCGCAGCTTCTCCTTGAGGGCGGAGGCCAGTTGCTCGCGGTGACGACGGCGCTGGCTTTGGATCGATGTCCTGTTGATGTTGTACTCAACTGTGTCGTGCCCCAGGGCACGCGCTGTCTCGGTGAGGACGAACACTGCGCCACGGTCGCTCACCTTGACGCGATCCAAAGAGGCCGCCACGTCCGGGGTGACGATGTTGAGGTTCGCTCGAGGCCGTTTGGGTGGGACTGGGGAGATACCAAGTGTGGGGCTTCCTTCGGCGCTGGTGCTAGAGGAGGTTGAGGACGAATCCTCCAACTGGACTCTTGCCGCGGACGTCGACGCCTCCTCCTCCGCGCGTCGCTTCCTCACCTCCTGTGTCGCTTGCCGCTGTGACGATCGCTGTTCTTGGGCAGCTAGTGCTGTGTCCACCCCTCCCATGCGTCCCCGGCGTCCTGGTTCACGTTGAGCGAGAAGAAAAGCTTTGTCCTCCTCGTTTGTCATTGTCTCTAAAGCGCCGGCCTTCGCGACGTCGAAGAGATTCGCCAGGCGCTCCTTGAACTCCTCCTCCCTCTTCACTTGTGTTCCTGTTGTCCGTGCCTTGTTCTTGCGTACAAGGGTGTACTCCTTGTACAAGGTCTGGATGTTCTTGACGACGGTGTCAATCCGCTGCATGGGAATTCTAGCCTTAGCCCACAGCGCCTCAACAATTTTCGAGACCTTCCGGGACGCGTCCACCACCGTCATCTTCTCTACGTCCAACTTGTAGGTCAGGAGGCCCAGAACTTCTCCAGAGGATGGAAGTTGGGCTCCAGATATCTCGTTTATGGGGGCACACAGATAACGTCGCTTAGAAGCCATCTTAGCCTGAAAATGAGAAAGGATTGACAACAGTTAGTAACGCACTCCAGAAACATGCAAACACGTTGAAAAAGTACTGCCAAGCACTAGACAAATCCTAGACAGAGGAAAAGGAGCACTAGACGAGAGTTGCCACACACAGTCCTTGGTCCATAGTCCACCAACGAGAGCATCTGAGAATAGAGCCGCGGCATTTGTCACCGACAAAGCCCCTGTATCGTTGAACGTGAAAATGATCTTATATAGTAAAACTTCAAGGTCGTTGAGCACCGGGTAAATATTATTCGATTTTAAAAAAAAATTACTCGCGTGGTTTTCTCATAGAGTGGAACAAGAATCCGGGTTTGGAGACTGGATTTTCAAACTTTCGAAAATAAGGGCCACCCTAATATATATATATATATATATATATATATATATATATATATATATATATATATATATATATATATATATATATATATATACACACACACACACACACACATATATATATATATATATATATATATATATATATATATATATATATATATATATATATATATATATATATATACACATGTATGCCACATACTTTTTTTCGAATCTTTAGGCACCACTCTTTCCTGTAATGAAGTTATAATGAGTTTGTAAACCTTGTGTGCAAAGTTGATCTCTGCACACCCAATTAGATACTCTATCAGGTCCCTGCGCCTTCCTCACATCCAAGTCTTCCATCATTATTCTTACTTCATCCACTGTTACTTCAATCTCACTCAGTTCTTCTGCTCTCATATCTGCTATCACCAGTCTATCAACTGTAATAATAATAATAATAATAATAATAATATCAGGTTTATTTATCAAGAGGCAGCAGACAATACAGTGATAGTTGCTGAAGGGGTCTTGATTTACATGGAAATAAAGTTAAAAACAATACATATATACTAGGCTAAAATATTTAAACTATTAAAATCAACTTAAAGTAAAAAGTTTACCAGAGTAAAACACTTTAGAGAAAGAATATAGTGTCCATGTATTTTTGTGCCAGTTATGTCTACTTGTTGGCCAGGCGAGTCACACAGGGGATGGTGGAGTTCCTGTACCTTTCTGTGCGGCACCTGACAGGCGGTAACCTGGCACTGTGCCTGGTCTGATACCGTGATGGTGCTCGCTGGGGGAGAAGCTGCAAGTGGTCATTTTCTTTCATTTTCTCCCCAAAACTGAGGGTAAGCTGACCTCTCCTGTCCTCCAGGGAAGGCTGGCCGAACGTGGTAAGCGTGGCTGTGTAGCTGTTGTAGCTGCCTCCGAGGATGACACGACACACCCGCTTCTGCACACGTTCCAAGGTGGTTCGTTGTGCGGTTGTAAGGCCGGGATGCCACACCGGGCACGCGTACTCCAGCACGGGTCGTATGCGCTGGCAGTATAGCTGCACTAGTTGTTGCTGTGTTGCTCCAAACGATCTCGCTTTGAATAGCATGAAGAATAGCTTGGAAGCCTTCTTGACGATGTGGTCGACGTGGTCCTGCCAGGTCAAGTTGGAGTTCATGACTAGTCCGACTACTTGACGCAGGGGATGGGGTTGGCGTCGGGATGCACATCTGGAAATGCCACACCCTGCCGCAAGAAGTTGATATTTATCAGTTGACATTTATTTGGGTTGGGTATTAAGATAAATACAGATACAAAATACAGATGTGGAACACACGTGTTTGGGGTCTTAAGGAGGCCTGTCACCAAGCAACACCTGCATCTCTATTGTAGTGGTCCGATCTTTCCCTCTTCAGTGAAGACACTATGAAAGTAGTTATTCTAATCCTCTGGAATTTCTGCCTCTTCTTCCTCACCATACACACCATTTATTTCAATTAGTTTTAACTTCTTATTCTTCATTTTACCATTCACATATCTACATAATATCCTTGGTTCATCCTTTCATATGTCCACAGCATCTTTTTCATGATTATTTATTCTCTCCTTACCTTTGAGCATTTATTTCTCTCCCTTTTATTTATTTTTTTTTCACATGCCTCATTTGTTTTCCTTTTCTTCCATTTGATCCAGGCCAGATTTCTCTTCCTCCTTGCTTCTTCACATCGTTTATTAAACCATTCCTGCTTCTTAATGTGTGTGTGTGTGTGTGTGTGTTTGTGTGTGTGTGTTAGCCCAGTTAAGTCTTTTACGTTTTTTTTTTTTTGTATAATTACATAGCAAGTTTTACATCTTACTAAGTCGTAACTCTTGATGGGGGGGGGGGGGCGGAGTAGAAAAAATGACAAGGACGGGTGACTGTCATGGGATATATGAATAGCCATATAGGGACCTAGGTGAGCAGGTAAATAGAAATGGTGCCTTACTGCTAAACTTTATTTTGGATAATGAACTAGAAAACTGAACGTAACAGTAAGAGATGGTAGGATTGTCAAGGGAAGGGGGTTGGTTTCTGATTGATTAAGGTTTGAAGTTTGTAGCTGCCCGAAGACAGCTAAAGTACAGATAAATACAGATACAAAATATAGATGTGGAACACACGTGTTTGGGGTCTTAAGGAGGCCTGTCACCAAGCAACACCTGCATCTCTATTGTAGTGGTCCGATCTTTCCTGGAGTAGTCACACCCAAACGTGGTAGCGGTACAAAGGGATCTGTCCCTCCGGGGCGGGTTTCGTCTCTGCTGGCCCTCGTTGCCTCACGCCTGCCCATCTTACCCTTAGGTCAGTGATAGTTCACCCATAAACATGAGCCTCACTGAAGACTGGGCACAATCTCCCCTCTTCTGAGGCCGTTGGGCCAGATATGCGACACCGGTTGACCTATTCCTCTACAGAGATCCTTCTGTCTTACCTACTCTATGCGCCATGTCATCAACTTTACCACGTAAACACAACCCTCACTACCTCTCTACAACTAAGCTCTCCACAGCTAGTTCCTCTCACACAACTTCACTACTGCAATTAACTACTGTAATGAATTCAGTTTCCTTAATCTCTATTCTAATTAACTCTGTTTCCTTAGTGTTATACATGCCTCATATTAGTCTCTCACCACCAGCCTCACAGGACCTTTTGAGGCGACACTGCTGGCGGTTATGCTCCCCTCATTTACTTAATTTTCATAGCACCAGAACTTAATATACTAGTTCACTTTAACCCTCATAACACAGAACATTTAGCATACGCTTGCTCAACAACAACTTTCTCCCGCTCGGCGGTCTTTCACCCGCTCGGCAGTAATAAAGTTAATTGAAGATCTTTGGTTCTTTGGTTGTTTCCTTTTGATTAATATTACTTTTAAGTTGAAGTTGAAGTTTGATGGTAATGTTAATGTTCTGTTAAAAAAAAAAAAAGGTAGCTGCCACCTGCCATGGGTTTGTGCCTAATATTTTTAACTTGGTGCAGTGGCGGCTCGTGACTGTTACTGATGGGGGGACTGTCTCACATTCAGACAAATAAAATCTTAAATGCTTTTATTGTTATTGTTTAACATACCATTGATTGATAGATTATAAAGATAGAGTGATAATTATTTAATTCTTTAGGTCTTATCCTAACAGTAAATGCTTGATTTCCTTAGTGCTGGCTTAGGCTATTTGAAAAGGAAGTCCATTCTCCTGGTCCTGTTTTGTGCAAACAGATCAATAACTTTTTCTTAACTTCTTAACTTCACATCCACAGAGCCATGTTTTCCTTCGGTACCAATCACAATTAAAACTGCGAATATACTTCTTGTTGTGGCTTACTCCTTCTTGCACTATTTTAATGTCTGGTAATGGGCGATTGTTTTAATTGCTACCTTCTCTTGAAGTGTTAACTGTGAAAAATTGAGTTCTTTCAATGCAGAAACCGTCTTTGCTTCTTGTGCCATTTTGCAAAGTACTGCTAAGCCTACTTGGGAAAAGAAAAAATACTATCTTATACGATGTTTCTGTGATTTTACACCATCTATGATAATCAAGATTGAGCACAAGCCATCACTGATCAATAATGTTTTAAAATCATCCCTGACAAATTGAAAAACACGATCGAAAACAAGACCGACGCAAGAACACTCACCTAGCAACAACAACGGCCGAGACAAGACTGCGCTGGACGCAGTCCACACTCGCCATTCGGCCCGGGAAGCCTCCTCCCCCATTTCTCCCCCCTTTCCTATCATTAAATAGTAAATAATTTCCGTACTTCCTCATTGTTTTGCAGTATTTTTTTTTTTCACATAAACATATGAGAATTGGTGTTTTCATGTGAATGATAGTCAAACATAAATAAATTAACATTATTTTCGTGAATCCTAGAAATCCACTGGGGGGGGCTGCAGTCTCGCAGTCCCTATTGACGAGTCGCCATTGACTTGGTGTGGATAATCCTTACATAGGACAAAATGCACGGCACTCGTAAACAAAGTGTTAGCACCGTGTATGCTGAAGGAACTGTGTTGTGACATTGGCAAAAGTGAATATTCATTGATAATAGACGAAAGTACTGACAATACTATGAAGAAAAAGCTGTGTATTGTTGTTCGGTACCCAAGTTACGAACAGAAAAGAATCATAACATCATTCTTGGGACTTGTTGAACTCGATAGAAGCACTGCTGAGGGTGTTACAGCATCTTTGCTTGAGTTCCTGAAAAAAAAGTAAATCTAGACATAAAAAAGTGTATTGGTTTGGCAACTGATGGCTGTAACACAATGTCCGGAGCACACAACTCCGTAATCTCACGATTACGTGAAATAAATCCGGAGGTTACACACATCACGTGCATTTGCCACTCGTTAAAGTTATGCATGTCGTATGCCATGAAAAAACTACCTTCCCACCTTGAGTTCATAGTATCGCAGACATACAAGTATTTTTCGAATAGCTCTCTCCGACAGCAGAAATATGCAGAACTGTACGCTACCATCAATGTGGGAGAACAGCCCCTCAAGATGTTGCAGCTGTCTGACACAAGGTGGCTTGCTATTGCTCCGTGTGTGACAAGAATTCTGCAACAGTATGACGAGCTGAAACTCCATTTTGAGGTAAGTCTATTAGATCATTATCTATATCCTTATGAGAGAATCATGTGATAATGTTTTTCTTTTCATTGCTGACATGCATACTTGCTTAATTTTCCCCATTCCTGCTTATTCGGTTGCCTGAGAGAGAGAGAGAGAGAGAGAGAGAGAGAGAGAGAGAGAGAGAGAGAGAGATTTAATACTGATATTTATATACTATAGCGTAAATCATATTTTCAGATTTCCAAGGATGAAGAGCATAATTCGCTCGTTTGCGACAACGTCGTCATAACTCAAAAATAGCAATTTTTCACGAGAGCCATTTTAAAGAATGAAAACACTCTCAATATTGTGAATAGTCCCAAAAGACCATAGCTGGAACATTTTTTGAAACATCAAATAGTCCTTTAAAGTTTATAGAAATTGAAATAATTATATCTTCACTAATCAAACCTTTATTTAAACTTTTATAATGCTTTTTTTAATATGACGTTCTTCATAAAAAAATACTAGACCTCTCATGTACTATTTTGTTTTGTGCCATTATTGAAAAGAAAATAATCACCAATATGTTACTTAATTATGTATTGTTCATTGCTTATGACTTTGACAAGATTGATGATAATACATTTTCTTATTATGAAAATGATAGATACTTCCTAATAAATGAAAGATACTGACTAACACAAAAAGATATTAAAAAAAACATTGTTATGAACATAATAGATTCCTCCTAATTATATATTTTATATATATATATATATATATATATATATATATATATATATATATATATATATATATATATATATATATATATATATATATCCTCATGAACATAATAGATTCTTCCTAATTATCATTTTTTTCAAATAAAAAAATCCTTATGAACCTAATAGATTCTTCCTAATTATAATTTCTTTCAAATATGCCTAAGGAATTAGACAACTCAAAAATTTTCAAATAAATGAAAGATGGACTGTATAATAAAAAAAAAAACATTATAAAATAAACATCTATTTAATATTCCATTCAAATAATATGTACCTAATGAATTAGCATACAACAAAACTTAATATCGTAATAGGCATACTAAATTTGTATTTTAACTCATTTCATTAAGATTGATTTCATTTACAGGTCTTCATAAAATTTATGATGGCATCGTGGAATCAGATTTTTATTACAAAGGTCCATCAAGTCTTTTTTCTTGTTAGCAGGCAATGTAAGTTTGCTGGAGTAACATGGCAATAAGTCATTAATGGAGGTGGCTTTATTTGAGTTTTTCAAAATTTTAAGCTCCTTATAGTCTGAACCATAGGAATGTTTACAAAAAACTGACAGTGGTGACTGCTTTTCAAATTTCATTACTTTAACATCAGAGAGTTGAAGAGTCTTGCAATTGATAGGTCCCATTTCAGTAGCTAGAGACTTGATGTTCAAGAAATCTTTGTAACAAAGCTCTTTTACTACGAAAGGCTGTCCTTTCTTTCTAGCAGTTCGAATTGCCGTTACGTAAGTTTCCGGCACATAAATGGGTCCACTTTTTTAAATTCTCTTTACTTCTCTTTCAATTAGGGAATGGGCAGAGTCACCCTCATTTTGGGTATGCCCTTTTATTAGCAACTTGTGTGTTATTGAAGTTATATTTGGTAAGTTGTTTACTGCATAAAGGTAAAGTGCCATCATGAACTTATTTTTCTGTTGGCCAGAACAGTTATCTGAGTAAAAAATTATGTCAGTTTCTCCTGCCTCACACAAGGTTTTAATCTGAAAATTTTACTTTATTTTGCATTTTTAAAAAAGTTGGATCTTTAAACTTCAAAGCCTTACTCCTCCGAAAGTTTTGATTGTTAAAATAGTTTTCATCAAAATTGGCTCATTAATAAAAAAAAAATAGGCTTACCTCCCACCTTAAAGCAAATTATATAGAAATATAATCAAGGTTATGATAGTATATACCTGTACTATTTTCCTCAGGGTTTTCTTCACTGTTTTCCTTAGCCTTTAATGCTAATTCTAGCATAAGTTTTCCTCTACATGACATGGTACCTATTTAATCTGAAAAAAATATGATATTTATGAATACAATGTTTTGTTGCAACAATGTCACCAATGTAAATAATACACTAACTTTTTTAAGTTTTTCGCAAGATTTTCAAATAACAATGACATAATTTAAGTTAAACAAAAATGTGCTGCTGTAATACGAGGTAATGTTTGTAACAATACTGTCATAACTCAAATACAACACCTATTATTCACAAGGTTTTTTTTCCAATAATGACACATTTTGAATTAGGACGTAAAACATAGATCTGTTTGTTTTTACCAATAATGACACATTTTGAATAATGACGTAAAACATAGAGCTCTATGTTCGCAGACAAAACGTATTACATCAAAATAACACATTATTGCATGAAACATAATTCATAAGTTCAGTACTTACATTTTGTACTAACATAGTTCTAAATCAAAATATGACACTCTAAATGACAGCGTGAGTGTAGTTACCCCAACGATGGTCACAGCACAACTGACATGTAACGGTCTTCACGCAAAGAAGTTGGTACATATTATGTTATGTTGTTATGACATTTAGCGCCTCTAGCGGTCAATTTTTTAACTACAATTATGAAACTTTTGCCAAAAAATCTGCGTTTCAAGATGAATATGTCTATATGGATAACTCGAAAATCCATTTTTTTTAGTTATGACGTTGTTGTCGCAAACGAGCGAATTACGCTGCTGAGTTGCTGCATCAGATGTACTCAGATCCAGCCAACAAGGCGTTCTTGGCTTTTCTACAGCCTGTCGTGTCCCACGTTAACAGGGTCAACAAACTGTTTGAAGCTGACCAGTGTGATGCCAGCAAGCTTCTTGCTGATTTGATGTCGCTTTATCAGTCCATATTGAACCGAGTCATGATGCCGCGGACCTTTCCTACATGGTAAACTGTGACAAATTTTGATGTAAGTAAAAATTGTTGTAATAATTGTGTTGATTTGCATGAAAAAGTATTATTATTATTATGATTATCATTGTTATTATTATTATTATTATTATTATTATTATTATTATTATTATTATTATTATTGTTATTATTGCAATCATTATCATTATTATTATATATATTTTTTATTTTATTATTATTAAAATTATTACTTTATTATCATTATTAATATTATTGTTATTATTATTATTATTATTATTATTATTATTATTATTATTATTATTATTATTATTATTATTATTATTATTTTACTGCTAGTACTACTACTACTACTACTACTATTCTTATTCTTCTTCTTCTTATTATTATTATTAGTAGTAGTAGTAGTAGTAGAAGTAGTAGTAGTAGTAGTAGTATCACTGTTATTGCTATTATTATTATTATTATTATTATTATTATTATTATTATTATTATTATCATTATTATTATTATTATTATTATTATTATTATTATTATTATTATTATTATTATTATTATTATTGTCTCTATTATCACCAAAGCTAGATTATTTCTCTTGTTAACTTTAACACTGATCGTCCTTTACCAGGTGCGCGATGAACGGAACCACCTGCCGTTGCAAGCTGTAGACATGGGTGTCCAGTTCAACCTTGAAGTGAGGCGCAGCAGGTTGGATCCCGGGATCGTAAACACCATCAAGACACACGGACGTGACTTCTTGATGCATCTTCTAAAAGAGTTACAACAGAGGCTCCCTTCAAACATTGAAATACTGCAGAGCCTGGATGCCTTGACGCCAGAAACTGTTCTTGGAATAAGGAAGCCAAGGTTGAACGAGCTCTCGTTCCTTTCCAAGTACACTGGCGATCTTGGGCAGCTGGATGAACAGTGGCAGCGCATTGGGACTGTCGCCTGGCCCAAAGATACTCATGGTGACACAGAAAAATTCTGGCTTGCAGTTCACGACCATAAGGACGCCTCAGGGGAAAATGATTTTCGAGATCTTGGGAGATTTGCTTTGTCACTACTGGCTCTCCCAGTCAGTAATGCCTCGGTAGAAAGAGTATTTTCCCAAATGAATATAGTAAAAAATAAGTTAAGAAACAGAATGCAACATGTAAGTTTAGAGAGTACATTACATGTACGCTCATATATGCACAGACAAGGCATATGCTGTAACAAGTTTCTTCCTACAGAGGAAATGCTGTCATTATGTACACAAGATATATACTTCACAAGTGCTAATAATCATGATGATGACTATATTGATATAGACTAACTGTTGAATAAGATATCACTGTGCATATATATATATATATATATATATATATATATATATATATATATATATATATATATATATATATATATATATATATATATATATATATATATAATCGTTATTATTGCTGTTACTACTACTACTACTACTACTACTACTACTACTACTACTACTACTACTACTACTACTACTACCACAACAACAACAGTTACTACTACTACTACTACTATCACTATTATTATTATTATTATTATTATTATTATTATTATTAGCCTATTATTATTATTATTATTATTATTATTATTATTATTATTATTATTATTATTATCATTATCATTATTATTATTATAGGTTTAAATAAAGTATGTCTCGTTTTCTACCTTTCTCGTTTTTAACACAACATGTATATTATTCATAAAATATTGGGCTCTTTTTGGGCTCTTTTGGAGGGTGGAGTCCGCGGGTTTTGGGCTCTTTTTGGAGTAAAAGTGCGCGGGAATACTGCCGCAGACCTGGCAACCCTGGTGGTTCTTACCAGGATTTCTTACCAAGATGAGCTCCTCTAGAAGGAAGCTCGAAACATGCCAACACGCCACAGTCTAATGAAATATATGTAATGATGACAAACATGTATCTAATGTAAAACATTGTAGAATGTGTGTTATAAGCATTTAGTGAATTATCAATAATATGCAGTTAATATTCATATTGTCTATCCCCCAAATAAGCAGCAAGTAATCTTTTAAACAGTGGTAATGTGGGAGCCAGCACAACCTCAGAAGGCAAGGAATTCTAATGGCTAATAACTCTGAGAAAAATCTTTAGCACAAGTCAGTATGTATATGAGGATCAAATATTTTGAGAAAGTGGCCCCATGTCCTGACATCTGCCAGTGGTATAAAGATATCAGAGTCACAGAGATAGGTGCTAATCTATTAAATATTTCAAAACCTTGATCAGATCAGCTCTTAGTATTCTACCCAGCACTGAATACAGATCCAGAGTAGAAAGACGAGCACTATAATCCATGTTATGAAATCCAGAAATTTGCTTGGACCAACGACATTGAACCCCTCCAGGAGTGAGAAGTCTCCTTCATAAAATGTATGCCAGACCACCGAACATAAATGAGGAGTCCCAGTTGACTGTGCCCTTCAGAAGATTAGAGGCGATACCGGAAGTCTTATTGAAAGTTCTGCAAATGTGTTGGTGAAATTTCAAGGTGTTATCAATTAGCATTCCCAAATCTGATGCTGAATCTACAAAATGAATTGGATGGCCATTCATATAGTAAACGGGTCTTGGATGGGATGAGGTGCTACGACAAAACCTAATAGAAACAGTTTTGTCAGTATTTATCTTGAGTCCTCATGATTCAGCTCTGGATACAAGATCTATGTCTTCCTGCATGTAGGACAAGTTATGTAGAGTGTAAGAGGTAGAAATGTCTGTCTTTAGGTAAATTTTCAAGTCATTGGCAAAAAATTTATACTTGAAAGAGAAGTCAGAAGCAATAAAGTTAATGTAGATAAGGAATAAGGTAGGATCCAGGACAGACCACTGGGGGATGTCACTACTCACACTGACCGGAGAACTTTCTTCACAACTGACCACCACTTTCAATGTTCAACCTCTAAAGAATTCACTAATCCAAACTGAACCACCTATTCTTACTCGGGATAACTTAGAAATATGTCATGGTTAACAAGATTGAAGGCCTTAGAGAAATCAAACAGGATTAAGTCAACTATATAACCTTCATCCCCACCAAGATTTTATGTCATTATATGTTAGAAGTAGCTGCTCCTCAACCTAATGGCCGGCCCTGAAGCCAAACTGAGAAGCAGACAACAAAGTATTCTCTGCTAGATATGACTGGAAGTAGTTAACTATTATTCCCTCAAAACATGTGCATAACACTGAAATCAAACTAATCGATCTGTAGTTAAGAGAAGAATGGAAACCTTTATAAAAGTTTTGAACTACAAGAGAGGTTTTCCAGATTGACAGAAGGACTTCATCTTGCAAGGACTTTTGAAAAAGGCAAAATATAGGAGTAGTTAGTGAGTCACTGCAGTACTTAAGCAGAAAAAAGGGTGAAGATTGCCAGGTCCCATAATGGATGAGGTGTTCAGACTCTCCACGGTTTCAGCAACAGCAAATGTATCAAAATTAGCATCGTTTAGTTCCCCATCAAAAAGTTGATAAGTAGCAGGGGTACAAGGGGTGTCTGTCGAGAATACAAATGAAAAGGTCTCAGCAACTTGTTGAGCCATGTCTCTGGCAGAGGAGCTAAAGATTTTTTCAGTGATCCAGTGGTTAGACGTTCTACCTTCTTGTTTCTAATACATGAGTAGAGCAGCTTAGGCTTCGTTTTGAAACTGTTCATTAAGGAAACTTCGTATAACTTTTGAGATTCATAGGCAAAGTTTCTATATTGATAGTTTATAATTTAGGAAAATTGTCAAGGCCTCTCAGGTTACAGGGGAATTCCTTCCATGGGAAAGGCACTTGTAGTGAGTCCAAGCACTGTGCCGTCTAAAGAGCAAGCTCCTTGCAAGCAAGCTTCCCTTCCAGGGAAGTAAGGGAGTACTACTGGGTGATAATTTATGTTTAGATACCATGTGATGAATAATTTCAACAAACCTGTTATAACCCACATCAACATATTTATCAGAAAACTAATAATTAAAATCGACCTCAAGGAAGAAAAAATAGAAAATACATTCTGGAATGCACGCTGGAGACGTTCACTTCAAATAAATATGAAAATACAATAGGCAAGGGGTCACAGTTTGGTAGATGAGTACAAAGCTGGTATGGTAGCGTTTAGCCGGAGATCTATAAGGCACTACAAAATCCCATGACAAAGATTTATTTTATTTGATGTAAGTATCTATATAACAAACAAAGGTTTAGTATTATTTTTCTCTGAATAAGCAATGATATATCTAGTAGATAGTTCTGTTACCTTGAAGTTGTGGGGGCCCCTATTCTAGGAAAAATGACAATGCCCCTAATCAGTTCATGAGAAAAATTTTAAATTAATAATTTACAATTAATCTGAGTGTACCCAAAGTTTGCTTGATTTTCAGTAAATAGCATCCTAAAGTAGTGTAGGTGTTACATCTAAATTTATTGTTTATCACCGGTGTAATAACTAATACATAATCCTATAAAATTTCACCTAACAGAATCTGAATTTTAGGTTCACATCCTAAATTTTGTTTTTCCCTAAACCTAGAAATAGATAACCGGCCAGGGAATTTACATTTTCTTCTCTCTGTGGACAAACCATCCAGTTAGCGTCTCACACAAGTACCGTATTTCTTGCCATATGAGACGTACATAATAAAAAAGAAAAAAAAAATGCTCCAAAAATCACCCTACGTCTTATACTCCGATGGGTTATCGTTACCGGTACTAGAGTAACACCTAAACACCTCTATTTGACCCCAGAATGAAATAGGTACTAGAGTAACACTTAAACACCACTATTTGATCCCAGAATGAATCAGGTACTAGAGTAACACCTAAACACCACTGTTTGATCCCACAATGAAATACGTATGTTTATATATTATTAGATAATGATTACAAATTGAAATAGTACTAAAAAATTACTAGACAATGATTACGAACCAAAATAATGCTAAAACATAAAAAATCCGTAGCATCAAGATCAAGATCAGAGACTTCAACTTAGGGATAAAAGAAATAGGTCAGAGGATGAAAGTAATGTGGTATTATTTATTTATTTTTTTATGTAAGATGGACACTGGCCAAGGACAA
Organism: Scylla paramamosain; assembly: GCF_035594125.1. Taxonomy (NCBI): domain Eukaryota; kingdom Metazoa; phylum Arthropoda; class Malacostraca; order Decapoda; family Portunidae; genus Scylla; species Scylla paramamosain. Next base: position 26,097,780 of record NC_087156.1, on the reverse strand, counting down.
CAAAAAAAAAAAAAAAAAAAAAAATGCCCACTGAAATGCCAGCCCCATAAGAGTCCAAAAGGGTAGTCAAAAATTGATGAATATGTGTCTTGAAACCTCCCTCTTGAAGGATTTCAAGTCATAGGAAGGTGGAAATACAGAAGCAGGCAGGGAATTTACCAGAGAAAGGGATGAATGATTGAGAATACAGGTTAACTCTTGCGTTAGAGAGGTGGACAGAATAGGGGTGAGAGAAGGAAGAAAGTTTTGTGCAGTGAGGCCGCGGGAGGAGGGGGAGGCATGCTGTTAGCAAGATCAGGAGAGCAATTAGCATGAAAATAGCGGTAAAAGACAGCTAGAGATGCAACATTGTGGCGGTGAGAGAGAGGCTGAAGACAGTCAGTTAGAGAAGAGGAGAAAAACTGGCGGAGACGTCTCAGAACACCTAACTTCATAGAAGCTGTTTTAGCTAGAGATGAGATGTGAAGTTTCCAGTTCAGATTATAAGTAAAGGACAGACCGAGCATGTTCAGTGTAGAAGAGGGGGACAGTTGAGTGTCATTGAAGAAGAGGGGATAGTTGTCTGGAAGGTTGTGTCCAGTTGATAGATGGAGGAATTGAGTTTTTGAGGCATTGAACAATACCAAGTTTGCTCTGCCCCAATCAGAAATTTTAGAAAGATCAGAAGTCAAGCGTTCTGTGGCTTCCCTGCATGAAATGTTTACCTCCTGAAGGGTTGGACGTCTATGAAAAGACATGGAAAAGTGCAGGGTGGTATCATCAGCATAGGAGTGGATAGGACAAGAAGTTTGGTTTAGAAGATCATTAATGAATAATAAAAAGAGAGTGGGTGACAGGACAGAACCCTGAGGAACACCACTGTTAATAGATTTAGGAGAAGAACAGTGACCGTCAGTAATAGGGAAATTGCCATGGGGGTCGCCTATCCTAAAATGGCTTGACATCTGGGTCCCCATTTCATGGGGACCCAGATGGCAAGGCCATTTTAGGATAGGCGATCCCCATGGCAATTACCCGGTGTGGCGATCCATTTCAGGATGGAGACCCTGGCTGTAAATTAGGGGTTGGGGGGATGGGGGAGGGGGGAGAAGGGGGACACCCCTCCCCACCCCACCCATCCTTGGGGCGACTCTGAAGGCAAAGCCAGGTCCCCTAGGCGACTCTGATGGCAGGCCAAAATTGTGAATAGGGAATCCTGGCAGCAATTTTCCGTAGACTTTAGTGGCAGTCCATTTCAGGATGGAGACCGAGGCTGTAAATTAGTGGGGGTTGGGGGGAATGGGGGGTGATTCACGACGGCGGCACCAGGGGGAGGGGGACCGTGACAGCGACACTGACGGAGAGGTGGGGGCGTGTGTCCTTATCCTTTGGCGGCGATGGAATGACTAAATGAATCAATGATGGTGGGTGGAAAATAATTGAATGGAAAGGGGGGTGGGTTGACGGCTAGACGTGGAAGTCGCCCCATCACACATGCGTGGTTTAGGGGACTCTCTTGGCAAGCCATGTAGGTTGCCTTTTCACTCACGTGTTCCCTCCAACACCTCAGTACATTCCAAGGTCGTCGCCATTGGATGGTCAAGGTCGGGCGGAAGGGGAATGGGGTGGGGGAGGCCTGCACGTGTCAGGAAAGTGGCAGGCGATGCCACCAGGCCCCATGCAGCGTTACGCTACCAGGAACCATACGGGCTTTTTTTTTCTTTTTTTTTGGGGCGGGAACAGGAAGTTGAGGGCTATAGACTAGCGCGTGGACGCCATGCGCTTGTCGCCCGCACGAATCCTGGACGGTCTGGGTGGCGAGACTTGCCATCACGTGTTCCCTCCGTCATCTCAGTACACCCCACTATGGTCAAGGTCATCGCGACTGCCCCACGTGGTCCCGTTACCTGCTATCCTTTTACCTGGACGAATCGTCTGTGATGACCGGAGCGGGTGGCAGCCACCTCACACTTTCACCAACCACCAGCGGCGTGGCTGACGTAATTCTTATGACGGATGACCACCTTATTATTATTATTATTATTATAGTCGTCGCATGTTCCCTCCGTCATCTCAGTACATTCCCCTATGGTCAAGGTCGTCGCGACTACCCACGTGATCCCGTTACCTGCCCATCCTTTTACCTGGAGGAAGCATCTGTGGGTGGCCGGAGCGGGGCGGCTACCTCTTCCACTTTCACCGACCGCCAGCGGTGTGGCGGACATAATACTTATGACAGATGGTCGCCTTATTATTATTATTATTATTATTATTATTATCATTATTATTATTATTATTATTATTATTATTATTATTAGAAAGGTTATGCAGAGTCGATGGGACATTTTATTTTTATTAGGGCAAATACAGCTCATTGATTTATTAGGGCAAATACATCTCTCATTCAAAACATTTGCGAATTGAAAGCGAAGAGATCATCGTCATCGCTGTCAATGACGGGCATAGTTTTAATGACTCTAGGAATCAGCTTCTTACGAGGGGCGGGTGGAGCAATGGGGAGTTTTGGTGTGCTGACATCCTCTGGCGTGTTAGGGGGAATATTTTTGTTTTTTCTCTTTTCCTGTGACTTCTTCTTCACCTCCTGACCCTCTTTGCCACCTACTGCCGACTCATCTGACCGCCACAGCTGTGTTTCGGCAGGGGGCGAGATCAGCGACTCCTGAGGTGGGGTCATCGACTGCTGTGGTGGCTGCCGCTGTTGCGACTCCTGTTCTGATGGAGCATCAGGAGGTGGATTGACCGGCAGCGGCGACATGTCGTCATTGCTAAAGATCAATTTTTTCTTTGCAGGTTTTGACATTCTCTCCACATTGACATCCTCATGGTCAGCACAGCTTTGCTTACCCCCAACATCGCCCAGATAGATATCAAAGCAGAAAGAGATACGTTCTGTAACAGACAAAAAAAAAAAAACGATTAGAACAATGGAAAAGTTTTTATTTTTCCCTCCCCCTCCCCCTCTTCTTATTCATTGGCAAAGAACGTTAATGTAATTTACAATAGCGAAGATGCGAGATGGCATGCAAGGCAATGGTGTACTCACCCGCGATTCTCAAGATGAAATGCTTGTCAGCTTGCTCCATTCTTGGAGATGAGGCTTCGACGTCCGACTGGGTTGAGAGGCGATGGCGAAGTGACGCTTATCTTTTCCGACCCCCCAATCTACCTTATTACCACTTTACAGATGTTACGACATCTCACTCGGTTGCTGGCTGGACAAAACGTAGGCATGCAATGGGGCATTTTACGAAATATTACGTAAGCCATACGAGTAATTTTTTTGTCATTATATATGTAAGAAGTTGAAGTGGGCGCGCCTGCGAGAGGCTCACAGACTAGTCAGCGAGTCCCGCCAAAACGAGTCTTAAGGCCCTGAAGGTTTGTTGTTGTGGGAATTTTGGCGGGAGAGGGGAGCAAGAGAGAGACAGGGTGCAGAGTAGTGGTAGATTTGCCATTTGATTTGCAGGAGTTTGGTCTTGGCAGTGTGCTGTGGGACGTCAGTGAGGTGGCACCGTAGCAGATACTGTGAACTAAGGAGGCTGCAGTGAGGAACTTGCCGTCCCTGGCTGCTATGGTGTTAGTACCGCCGTGCATGGAGGAAGAGCTGCAGTACTTCAGGGTAGTGGTAGTGGCGTACCTTCAGCGCGTTGGGTCGGTGTGCGGTTGGGCCTATAGGGTGTGAGGGTCCTGGGGTTACTGGTTAGGGTGGGACTGTCAGTGGCATATAACATTTCTTGTGTTGGTGCGTGAAGTGTTTATTTCTCCTGTTTATTTGTATGTGGATTTACCCATTTTCTCATGGGATCAGGTATTTTGGAGTGCCAGCAGTGTGGCCTCTAAGAGTGTTAAGCACTCATATTTTATTTGTGTTTTCTTTATTATGTACTCATTTGTGTTTTCTTTATTATGTATTCAACCATTAAATTTTTAAATTGTGGCCCAGGTTTCTGTGAACCTAAGCAGGAGGTTTAAATTAATCAGTGGGTTCTTGTGGTGAGTGCTTGGTGAGCCTAATTAAGGTAGGTTAACTGTGCCCTAGTTTTGCACTCATTACAATTGGTAGCAGAGCGTAGTTTTATGCCCTTTTGGGGAAATTGTTTCAAACTCCTGCTTGGGTCCAGTGCTTTTGGCAAAATCCACTTAAGTGTTAGTGTGGCACTACTCCTGCACAATGGAGGATTTGTTGTGTTTGGGTGATGTTGATGGCCAAGGTGTAGCTGGGGTTAAAGTTGAGTGTAAGTAGGAGAGCAGGGAGGTGGAAGTGACCCCAGAGGTAGTTGATAACTTAATCAGTACCAATGCTCAGTTATCCCAAACAGTGGCACAACTGTGTAATAAGTTTGACCAAATGGGGCACATGCAAAACATGGTGTGGTCACGTCCTGTCCCCACTATTGGAAAATTCTCTGGAAGGGTATGGAGGGCCAGTGAGTTGGATGACTGGGTAGAGGATGCCACAGAGAAAATAAAGCAGCTGGGATTACAGGGCTCTGAGGGAGTGTCATACCTGTGTGGGTTCTTGGAAGGCCCAGCCCGTCGAAGGGTCCGCAACAGTACTGTGAAGACTGTGTCTGACCTTTTTGATTGTTTGAGGTCTGCTTTTGGACCAGAACTGAATTATACAGACTTAGAAAAACAGCTGCATGCTCGGGTTCAACAGCCGGGTGAAGGAGTGTGGGAATTTGCTGATTCTCTGGGTGTTATTGTGGATAAAATGTACAAAGTGAGAGACAAGGGAGATAAAGAACAGCAATGGCTGCTAACTACATGGTTCTGTAGGAATTTGAGAGACAGAAAAGTAGGAGTGAAGTTGGGAAAATGGTGGGAAAAGCACCAGCCTGTGAAGTGGGAGGACATGGTTCAGCGAGCAGCAGACCAAGTGAGTGAGGCTGAGCGGATTGTGAAGGAAGAAGCAGAGTTAGTGAGTGGGAAAAAGCCAGAGAGAGTTGTGAGGAGTACCCTTTCTTCACCATCTTGCTCCTTGTGTGGACAACATGGACACTTGGGATATCAGTGTGAACGGTTCAAGGAGTTGGTGTCCAAGACAGCGGGAAACGGGAGTCCTTGAGAACAAGGGGCCAGCTCTCAAGGCCTGACGACAGGGCCCCCACTACAGCTCAGATAAGGAGTGTGACTAATGTGACCGAGGAACGGAATGATGTAAAAAGAGGGAAAGTTAAGTTGTTTGGAAAGACTCTGAGGATAGATGCGTTGGTGAATGGTATACCTGTAAGTGCTATGGCTGATTCTGGTGCTGAGGTCAGTCTGGTGACAGAGGAATGGTACAAACAGCACCTCCTCCCCAAGCAAGCTGTGATCTATGGGATGGACATTCGGATTACAGATGCAAATGGGAGGGAAATTCCCTATTTGGGTTATGTGAAGGTGAATGTGGAAATTGAGGGAAAAAGTGTTAAAGACTGTGGACTTTTTGTGAAAGGTGGTGGTGGGGAGAGTGGTGTGGTGCAGGGCACTACATTGCCAGTGTTGTTTGGGATGAATGTGATGAAGGGAGCCGTGCACCTGGGGCTAACTGAGAAGTGGGGCAGGTGTGTCCGTGCCATTGAGGCAAAATTGAGGGTGACACAACAGCCTCTGGGGTTTGCTGTAATTCAGCAGCAACAGGATTTAGTAATCCCGGCTGGTACCAGAAGAATAATGAGAGTGTTTGTGGAAAGTTTACAGGAAGTAGATGTAGATAGTGTGGTGTTGGAGCCCTTAGTGCCTGGTGAGGGCTACTGGGTGCCTGAAGGTTTGTGTATATTTCCCAGTTATACCAGAGTGGTTAAGGGTGAAGGATGGCTGTCAGTGGGTAACCTAGGACAAGCAGATGTGCAATTCAGGCCACAGTGGAAGGTAGCCAAAGTTTCTCATGGAAGGGAGGTTACTGTGGGAAGAGCTCACACACACACAGTAGCTCAGACTGCACCTCCTTCAGTGGTTAAGGAGTTCAGGGACAGACTAGGGGTGCAGGTGGATGAGAGTCAGCTTGATTCAGCACAGTTGGAGAGACTGGATGGATTGATCCATGAGTACGGAGATGTGTTTGCTGAAAACGAGCAGGATTTGGGATGTGCTACTGGAGTGGAGCATGAAATTCACCTCAATAGTGCAGTGTCCATTCGCCTTCCATACAGACATATTCCTCCCCCATGTATCACTGAGGTTAAAGCTCATGTAAAGGGACTGTTGGAACAGGGAGTGATAGAGGAGAGTGTGAGCCCATATGCAGCCCCAATAGTGATGGTGAGGAAGAAAGATGGTTCGCTGCGACTTTGTGTTGATTATCGAAGGCTGAACGAGGTGACAGTGAAAGATGCCTTCCCATTACCAAGGGTACAAGACACACTAGATGCATTAGCCGGGGCACAGTATTTTTCTTCTTTTGATTTAGCTGCAGGTTATCATCAGATTCTTGTGCGGGCAGAAGACCGGCCCAAGACTGCTTTTGTAACACCATTTGGCCATTATCAATATGTGCGCTGTCCTATGGGGTTATCCAATAGCCCAGCAACATTCCAAAGGTTTATGGAGTATGTGTTTAGCGATCAGGTTTTTGTGACTCTTTTGGTGTATCTGGATGATTTGTTGGTGTTTGCTCGGAGTGTGGATGAGCATCTGGATAGACTGGAGGGAATGTTGAAGCTTTTGAGGAAACATGGGCTGAAGTTGAAACCTTCCAAATGCCACATACTAAAGCCCCAGGTTAGGTACCTTGGATTTATCATTTCTAAGGAGGGAATTAATACAGACCCAGAGAAAATACGGGCTGTACAGGAGTGGCCAGTTCCGCGCACTGTTAGGGAGGTCAGGGCATTTGTCGCATTCTGCTCCTTTTACAGAAGGTTTGTGAAAAATTTTGCGAAGGTGGCTGCTCCGTTGCATGCTTTGATGAGTGGTGATTCTAAGGCAGCAGTGAGTGATTATTGGGGGAAGGATGAGGCCAGAGCATTTGCCTTGTTGAAAGAGAAGTTAAGTCAGGCTCCAGTGTTGAAAAGTGCAGATTACAGCAAGCAGTTCGTGGTGGAGACAGATGCTAGCTTTGAAGGACTGGGAGCAGTTTTATCTCAGGAGCATGATGGGAGGTTGCATCCGGTGGCTTTTGCAAGTAGAGGTCTCAGAAAGTCAGAGCGGAATATGAGCAATTACAGCTCTAGGAAGTTGGAGCTGTTGGCTCTGAAGTGGGCAGTGACAGAGCAGTTTAAGCACTATCTGGTGGGTGGACATTTTATAGTGCTGACGGATAATAATCCATTGGCACATTTGAACTCTGCCAAGCTTGGGGCAGTGGAGAGTAGGTGGCTGGGTGACTTGGGAAGGTTTGATTTTGAGGTGAAATACCGGCCAGGGAAGGAGAATGGTAACGCGGATGGATTGTCGAGGAGGCCCCAGGAATTGATTGAGGGAGGGGAGGAAGAGAAGGAGATATGGGAAACCAGTCCTAACACCTCGGTGAAAGGGGTGGCTGTGATGCAGGTATGGCGTGGTGCCAGTAAGGAGCAGCTTAGGGATATGCAACAGTCTTGTCCAGTTGTAGGGAAGTTGTGGAGACAAATGATTGGTAGAGTGAGGCCAGCAGAACTAAGGCAGTTGCTACAAGTAGAGGAGTTTAGGCAATGGTGGAGAGTGAGAGGGTCCCTCATTATGAGGCATGGGGTGATCTACTGGCGTGGAAGGGAGACAGATTCTAGGAAGTGGAAAGTGGTGTTGCCAGTGAATCAGAGACAAGAAGTGCTTAAAGCCGCTCATGATCAGTGGGGTCATCAAGGGGTTGCTAGAACAACGTCACTAGTGAAGGATAGGTTTGCTTGGCCAGGACTACATGAAGACATCAAATTGTATGTGGCAAAGTGCAAAGTCTGTGTCATGGGGAAGGAGGAGGGTGTGCGGGCCAAGACTAAGTTGGGTACGTTGGAAGCCAACCGCCCCTGGGAAGTGTTGGCTGTTGACTTCACTTTACTGGATCCGGCCAGGGATGGCAAGGAAAATGTATTGGTGGTGACGGATGTGTTTAGCAAGTTTGCCCTGGCCTTTCCTACTAAAAACCAAAAGGCAAGCACAGTAGCCAAGATCTTGGTGGAGGAGATTTTTCACCGTTTTGGTTGCCCAGGAAGGGTACATAGTGACCAGGGTAGGAATTTTGAGGGAAAGTTAGTGCAGGAACTATGCAAGTATTACCATGTAGCCAAGTCTCGTACCACCCCGTATCACTCTCAAGGAAATGGGATCTGTGAGAGGTTTAACCGCACCTTACATGGGATGTTAGTTACCCTTGGTCAGGAACAGCAGGAGCATTGGCCTAGGCACTTGTCAAGCCTCACTGCCATCTATAATACCACACCCCATGCTGTCACTGGTTTTTCACCCCATTATTTGTTGTTTGGTGTGGAGCCCCATTTACCTTTGGATAGGTTCTGTGAGGAAACTGATAGTGAGCCTACTAACCATAGCATGTGGATTAGGAAGCTCAGAGAGACACAGGAGGCTGCTTGGAAAGCAGCTAAGTTGAACATCAAGAATTACCACAATACCAATAGGTGGAAGCGTCAGGAGCAAGGAAAAGCAGAGCCATTGAGGGTGGGACAAAGAGTGTTGCTAAGGGACAATGCAGTACTAGGTAGGAGGAAGATTCAGCCTAAGTTTGCAGCTGAGGTGTGGGAAGTTGAGGAGGTGTTGGATGGGGTGAGTGGGGTGTATAGGGTCAGACCAGAAGGTGAGTCCGGCTGTAGTAAGGTGTTACATCGCAGTAACTTGCGTCCTTGGAATGGCAGTGAGGGCCATGCAGGGACAAGTAATGAAGTGCCAGCAGGGACAAGTAATGAAGGGCCACCAGAGGAGGAAGAAGTAGAAATGCCAGATATGACAGAAGTGTTAAAGCGCTTTGGGTTTCCAGAACTTGACTCAGAGAAACAAGTGGACTCAGTGGTTGAGCAGGAGGGAGAGGATGCCCTAGGGCCTGGTGAAGAGCCAGATGAACAGAGTGGTGAAGGCTCAGAGCAGGTTAAAGGGGTTCAGGCCCCTCAACTCAGGAGGTCTAGTAGGATTGCTGAAAGGGGTGCAACGGGTTCGTCTTGTGTTGGCTGTGGGGATTGTGCATGAGGGCATGCACAAAGTTCAGGGGGGGGTGAGTGTAAGAAGTTGAAGTGGACGCGCCTGCGAGAGGCTCACAGACTAGTCAGCGAGTCCCGCCAAAACGAGTCTTAAGGCCCTGAAGGTTTGTTGTTGTGGGAATTTTGGCGGGAGAGGGGAGCGAGAGAGAGACAGGGTGCAGAGTAGTGGTAGATTTGCCATTTGATTTGCAGGAGTTTGGTCTTGGCAGTGTGCTGTGGGACGTCAGTGAGGTGGCACCGTAGCAGATACTGTGAACTAAGGAGGCTGCAGTGAGGAACTTGCTGTCCCTGGCTGCTATGGTGTTAGTACCGCCGTGCATGGAGGAAGAGCTGCAGTACTTCAGGGTAGTGGTAGTGGCGTACCTTCAGCGCGTTGGATCGGTGTGCGGTTGGGCCTATAGGGTGTGAGGGTCCTGGGGGTACTGGTTAGGGTGGGACTGTCAGTGGCATATAACATTTCTTGTGTTGGTGCGTGAAGTGTTTATTTCTCCTGTTTATTTGTATGTGGATTTACCCATTTTCTCATGGGATCAGGTATTTTGGAGTGCCAGCAGTGTGGCCTCTAAGAGTGTTAAGCACTCATATTTTATTTGTGTTTTCTTTATTATGTACTCATTTGTGTTTTCTTTATTATGTATTCAACCATTAAATTTTTAAATTGTGGCCCAGGTTTCTGTGAACCTAAGCAGGAGATTTAAATTAATCAGTGGATTCTTGTGGTGAGTGCTTGGTGAGCCTAATTAAGGTAGGTTAACTGTGCCCTAGTTTTGCACTCATTACATATAGATATTGATGCTTTTTGAAGGTGGCGTGAATAATGCACATTGCACGTTTTAATGTATGCCAACTCAGTAGAAGGCAAAAGAACATGCAATAAATGCCACACATGAGGGAATTCAACCCCTGAAGTCGATAATTTAATGTGCTAATTTTCATATGTGGGCAAGTTTGCATAAAATGATGTAAGACAGCGGAATTGTATTTGGGGTGTAAGTTATAGCTATCGTAATAGCCTATGGTCTGACTTTAAAAATTAAGATAAACAGTAATCCAGTGGCCCATGGTCTTTGAGTCACTCAGTGTATTTAGAATGAAAACGCATGGCTTTGCCTGTTTTCTGGCAAGATTTATCAGCTCTGTCACACAGCGACGGTCGTGACAGCCTAAAAAATAAACTCGATCGCCCAAGATGCCTGCTAGACCGGCTTGTATTTCACGTGCATTCATGACGGCTTATGCACGGACAATGCAGCGAATGTGACGATAATGATCAATTTCTATGACGCCAGTAGTGTCGGCGAAAAACATGATGACGCGGTTGTGATTACGTTCCTTAGCAAAAGACAGATTAATTCTTAGATTTCCTGATTTATCCAGAGGGATGGCATTGTGCACGTCCTCCATCACAAAGTTAAAGAAACATACTGTCCAACCTTTATTAAAAAGCATCAAATGTTAGGGAATTACGTGTGTCCAATCCTAGTGACTCAAGGGTCGTGTAAAACAATTTTGACACGTGATGCGGGAAAGAGCTGTGAACATTATAAATGGTTGCCCCATTCACGGTGACATGTACATGTGACAGATCGGTGTGATGAAAATATAAACCATTCTTATCAATTATGCCTTGTAAGCTGTCCATATCAACTATTGCCATGGTCAAATTTTGAGGTATGATTTGCACGAAAGGTAATTCGGCAATCGAAGATGTTTGATTGGCGGCTAATACATACGTCTTATTGAGTGTTCTATTGAAAGTGTATTGCATTGGATTTAGAGTCAAGGAGTTATTTAACGATTCTAAGGCGGGTGGATGCGGCGTGATGCAGTCAACCCATAACTTAGCCATCTCGAGCTTAAATTTGAAACTGCTGGTGTCTTGGTGTGAATTAAGAATCCATGTTTTGTTAACCAGTTCTAATCAAATTCTCACATCAACAGAGTCAAGCAGATAAGCGTCTAGACTTGATATATCCGAAAGCAAAGGCGCAGTCATTGAAATGCCGTGCGTTTTACAATCTTTTATAATTTGTTTCTCGTCTTTATTCTCCCCCCGTGAAATAGTCTTCATCAAATTTATTGATTATGCCTTTTGATCCATCATAATCGCGTGATTGTCATCGTCTAGTGGCGCGCCGTCTGTCTTCGCCACGTTAACTCGCAATTCTAGAGACAGCGTTGATAGATCCCAAAATTGTCCTGGAATACCAGGCAGTCTAAATTCAATGTAAGGATCATTAATCCCCGTATGATTATTAGCATTAGCGTCTAAATTAATGGGTAATACGTCCAACTTTCCCCTCGCAGCGACTGACGATTCGATGGTATGCAGGCGATTCACCCGCGGGATATTCTCACTCATGGCTGTCAGGTAATTGCTCAGGGGGTGGAGGTCGCTCCACCCTGCACATCTGGCCCGTAATGAGTCATCTTCACGACTAAGCTAAATATTGAAGATATCTGCTTTATAGCAAGTCTTTCTTTTCAGTTGCCTGGTTGGTTGTTTTCTCTTTTTTTTTTTTTCCGACTCCAACTTTCCTCTTTTTCATTACTCGTCCACCTCGAACTATCCTTTCGCCCACGCCCTTCACAGCTGCAACACCTCTATTTCTTAATGATTCGCGAAGTCGCTTCCCCTCTAAAACATCTGTTAATAAACCTTTTCCCATTTAGAGTGCTTCGGGCGCCCCAGTGCGCATGAGAAAGGGAATTGCTCTTTTAGCAAAGCCACTCAAAACGGAAAATAGACTGCCATCTCTTCTTGAATGGGATGGAATAAAAACCCAGATGTCATCTAATCCCCCACCTTTGCTTTGCGTAAAAAGCAAGTCATATTCCGCTCAAGTGGGAGGTGTGAACGCTTTCATCATGATGGACGTCACATCATGAATAAGACGTTGAGCATAATCACCAGCTATTTATTTCTGTCTGATATGCAGTAAGAGTGTAATTGATTTACCCCTCCTAAAGTGAATGGCTCGGCCAACTTGATCCACGAGTTGAATCGCAATCGAATCGATAATAGTTTTACTGAGCGATTTATGCGCAGTCTTTGGTGTTGCCCAGACTCGTCAAATACAGATAATGCTCCGCTCCCGCCATGATCAAAATAAATAATAACGACCATCCCAATTAAGGAATACATTCATACTCGATTCGTCAAACACACATCAACTTTATTTTAAAAATTTACATGATATAGTTATTCAGACTTCCTCACCAGAATAGTTTCAACTCCAAAAGGTTGAAGTCGCTGCGCCAGCCCTTCCACCATAGGCAGGTAATTATTCCTCCACTCATCCTGGCAGCGACCTCTACATCCCAGTCCTTCCGGGATAATAATTTGCTCTACTTCAGCGTTCGCCATGGCTAGCAGGGCAATCTTTTTCAGACAATTCTGGAAGTGTTGGCGTCGGTTCACGCTTGTATCCATCTTGAGTCCTTCCACGTAAGGCAAATCCTTCGACGTCGCAATTGGCTGTCACGCCTTCTCGTTACCCTCGATGGCCTCACCCCAACCATACTGAGTCACGCAGGCCACCAGGTGAGGGAGATTTACATTTCCTGTGGGAGGCGCATGGATAATGATGCATCCTGGGTCATCTCTCGTGTCTGCCGTGGCCCGATGAAGCGAGTAGAGTCTCTTTCTAGCTGCATGTGTATTCTCGTATGGATAAATCATTTTGAGATCCCGCGCAATCCTGCACGGTTCGGTGGAGACTGCATTTACCGCGTAAGCAATATAACAGCGACGATCGCGGAAGGCGCCGTCGGTCAGCTTGCCCTCGACCACCTTCATCTTGATGAGTAATTGGAGGGTTGATCCACATGTTGATCCCTCTGTGAGGGGAGTGAGGGGGAAATGTGACATCGCGGACCTTTATTCGCACGTATTGGTCGATATTACACCTCTTGCGTAGTAGAATTTATTCATTCAAATTGACGCAGGTGTTATTTTTTCCTTTGTTGGTGGGAAGGGATGGAGGGCAGGGAACGTATTATTTATTAGGGGATGTGGGTGATGGGGGCGAACCTTTTTTTGACCATAACCCTTATCAATTATCCATCCGTGGGTCTGCACCCCTGACGCGCCTAACACGTGCTCTCATGTATTATTGATTTACTTACTCGTTTACAGAGTAAGACGAGAGTAATTGGAGGGTTGATCCACACGTTGATCCCTCTGTGAGGGAAGGGAGGGGGAAATGTGACATCGCGGACCTTTATTCACACGTATTGGTCGATATTACACCTCTTGCGTAGTAGGATTTATTCATTCACATTCTCATTTAATATGCTTCCCAGATGTTACCGATCCCGCCGCCTATCAGTTTACTTCGTTGAGTCGTATTTCTGATGGCATCTGCAGGGAGTTGCGCCATGCGAAGTAGCAGTGATAATAATGGACACTTATCGGGTGAAATTCTTTTCGTGTCCCCCTTTCCATGGCCGAGTACTCGTATGAGATCAAACACGCTTATCCCCAAAAATGGCGGAAGTAAGTTACCGCGATCATCCCATGAAATCCCAGGTTTACCCTCCAATAATTTCAAGAGAGATAAACCATATTCTCTAAAGGAAGGTGGAACAGCAACTCGAATTAAATCATCCAAGGGCGGATTGACAGGTGCGCGTGGCGGTGGTAGCACAGTGGATGTGTCGGTGAGGGCGGTGGCCGGTGACAGAAGTGAAGTTTTTTTTTTCTTGACTAGTTTTGACATGAATCGGTGCTGAGTTGCGTTGTTGGCCGGTTTAAACTTACACCTCTCGGCAACTGAGACGGGAACTAAACAATATTCTTTCATCTCTAGTAAACTTGTTATTGCCGACACGGCTATCAGGAGTAACGCAGCCAATATGCTGCCACCTCGTTTGGAGATTAGAATGGCTTTCTTCTTGTACACGGGCGTCTTCTTCAAGGCTACAGTGCGAATATCACTCTTGAATTTTTTCAGGCAGTTAATGATGGTATCGTCGTCCGTCAGGCATTTCTTCAAAAAGTTGGCGAATATTTCCGAGATGCAATTGACTTCGCGCTTATTCAAACTCTGCAAGACCTGCTTCTGCAATTTAGGGGTGACGTGCGAGAGGAGGAAAACCAAATCCTTGTACTTCAATATCAATGGTTTTTCCTCATCCATATCTTACTAAGTCGTCCACATCTATCCAGCTGTCAAATTTATCTGGATATCCACCCCAGCGGACAAAGTACTTTCTCTTACCTCACTCGACCTTCGATCGTAATATATCGACCTGATAATGTGATGGAAGAGAGGACTTGATTAATTCTTCCCTGTAGAAGGCGCCGGTTACGTCCTCCCCCGCCAAATCCCTTATGTAATAAATAGGGATTTTATGTGAGTAATCCACACGACTTATCTTAAAAAGCTCCTCGGTATTGTTGACGGTATAACCCTTATTGAATTTAAATTGCGTTCGGGAAGCACGTTGCAAGCGTACAATGTCTCCCACGTCTAATTTATGACTGACAACTTTCTTTCCCCTTGGCCGATTTAAATACATTCGTTTAAATTGCCTCCTGACTTGTGACAGCTCGCGGAAGCGGTGAACCTGGGCTGGCGTTTGGTTGCCACCCAAACCGCGGTGTGGGGTGTGATTGTACGTGTTTATTAGGGTGGGCAAGACGTTAATATACGTCAGTGTATTGTTCTGCGTGAGATATTTATATATTTTTGCTTTTATGGTTCAGATGACCCTTTCTGCCAAACTCGCCTTTGTTTCATGCGAGTAATTGGAATACAAGGTAATACCTTTCAAAGTTAGATATTTTTTCACTGCTTGATTATAAAATTTGGATCCCTTATTGGTAAAAAGACGCGACACGCCTGTAAAACTCCCCGACTCTAAAACTTTTTTCAGCGCTTGCAGGCTACTGCGTCCGGATTTACTTGTCAGCGTTGCCACTTTCAAGTACCTGCTGAAAACGTCCAGGCAAAACATGATGTATTGGATGCTGCCATTGTGTCTGTGCAGCTTCGTAAAATTAGCCAAATTGCAAGTTAAAATGACGGACGGTTTAGGAGTGAGAATTTTTCGTCGCGGAAAACGTTTCAGTGTCGGCTTGTGAAACGTATAAGTGCGGTTGCCCTGCAGAAATGCCCTCACACCGTGGAGTGTTAGATTCTTATCCCTTTTCTTCCCCTCTCTGTAGAGTGCTTGCACACCTCCTAAAGCCGCAGGATTCGTCATATCCCGGTAAAGTTCATCCAGACGGCGTTCATAGCAGATAGACTTTCTCACAGGGCGGCTCATCCACAATATTCGTGCGCAGTTGAATTTCTTTGGGTGCGTTCGGGGATAAATCACACAACAAATAACCATGATCTCATCTAAGCACGACATTTTTATAAATTTCCTCATCCACAATATTCGTGCGCAGTTGAATTTCTTTGGGTGCGTTCGGGGATAAATCACACAACAAATAACCATGATCTCATCTAAGCACGACATTTTTATAAATTTCCACAAAGTGTTTGGCGCGCTCCTTTCCATAAAGTTGCCTGGCCAGACATTCAGTTTGATATATATCTCTGTTTTTCGTAAGAATGTAATGTGAGGCATTTAAAGTTATCATTCTAGCATACTTTCCGGGGAAAAAGACATTCTGCACTATCATTATAACTGACAAATTTTTATGTCTCCCTTTGGTGAAGGCCTCTGCTATCGTTTGAGAATTGCCAGCCGTGAGGAAATTGTCATCTAATATCAGGAGTGTGTGCGTTTGCGGGTCGGCGTACGGGCTGTCATCATCCATCACGGGATCAATAATTTTCTCATGCACTTCGACCTTATCTTGAAAAGGAGAATTCTGCTGCAGTGAATGCGATGAGACGCCACAAATGATAATTCTGTTAAATCCATGCTGATATTTCTCTATAATTTTATTGCAGAGGTGTGTTTTGCCGGAATTTGTATAACCTGCAATTATGCGTGCAGGATATCTGAAGAGATTCAGCATCTCTTCGCTAAATGTCTTGTCCATGTTAAGTTCAGAGGGGTACTAAAAGATGCTACGATATGTTTACAGTATTTATTGCTTAACCTTTATTTACATGGTCATGTAGGTAACAGCATAACTAGCCTCCCAGCTGCATCCTCATCCCTACCTTCTAATTATGACGTGGATCTCCCCGACCCACACCTCTTCCTCAACCTCCTCCTCCCTCTCCTTAACCTAAGTACAAATGTTCTTACATTACCTCCTCTTCTTCCACCTCCTCCTCCTCATCCTCCTTATCCCACGTGGACAGTATGCCTTAGCCTACATGGTCAGTGCAAATGTTTTTTTTTTACATTACATGATGGGCAGCTGCTAGCAGCGGCGTCCTCTCTTTCTCTACCCCTTAATTATGATGTGAATAATGTCGCGGAAAGTCTCTCCCGATCACGCCACAGACCACTCATTATCCCATCCTCCCCCTCCTTCTCCTCCTCTTCCTCCTCCTCCTCCTCCTCCTCTTCCTCATCCACCTCCACCTCATCCACATCCACCGCTGCCTCCTCATCCATCTCATTCTCCACATCTCTTTCCCGCTGATCATTGTCGGGGTGATAATACGCCCTTGAGGTATAGCCATCGACGTGAAAGCGCTTGTCGTTAAAATGTGACAACGTATGCTTTTACATACGATTGGTACAAATTTGTCCTTTCACATTCCTGATATTATAGCAATCCACCATCCCACATGCAACATTATTAAGTGTTTCCCTATACTGCTGATGCAATATATTTTGCTGAAGGTGAGTTGGAATGCCTTTACCTCGAGATACTTGCTTGTCATCTTCCAACAGCAGCGAATACATCTTTGGCTTTAATATAATCGCCTCTTTGATGAGCGTGGATCCGGTTTCAGATTTCAGCAAGCCTAGTTAACCCTTCCACTTCCCATTAAAACACGGGTGATCTGAAGCAAAGTTACTGGTGTCGAGAAAATTTGCCATGGGTTCATGTTTCAGTTCATCATTTAAGTTTGTAGGTATGTGTAGGCTGAATATGAAACTGTCAGTATCTTCATAAGCTAATTTGGCTCTCTCCCCATAATTAGCTTTGATGACACGATACCAAAAGTTGTACATGTACTTCTTTGCCACTTCTAAAATATGGTATCCCAAGTACTTTGGCTGCCTGATTTTAATCGTATTCTTACTGTTGACACATATGACTCGGTCCTCACCTAATTGGTGTACCCTTTTAAAGGATTGATTTCTTGCATACTTCAGGAAAGACTTTCTTTTTTGTCACTAATTTCTGTTGGAGTCCATACTTCACTTCAGAGAGGAGGAGGCAGTAGACACCTGCCGAAACGATAATTACTCCCAGTGAGGTCTAAAGCTATGTTCAGGGGGTGCTGTGAACTTATCATTAAACCCAGCTGTGACCTCACTGAACGTTTCCCTTTGTGTCTCACAACACAAGGGGGCAGTCACAGCCTGCCCTCTAAAGACAACTCTCTTTCTCCACAAAAAACTACAAGCACCTAATAACACACACACCATTCACTCAAAAATTTTAAAATTATCATGGCGACTCCTACACCAGCCTCGGAGTCCCCATCTGGGGAGGGGACCATAAATGTCCCCAGGTCGGACTGCCTTTCTGTCGACGACCCTAAGTGTCTTGACACCCCCCTCAACTTTTTCTTCATTAATTTCTGCAACATTCGCGGTCTAAGGTCTAATTTTCAATCTGTAGAACACCACCTCTCCTCTTCTAAATCTCATCTTCTATTCCTCACTGAAACTCAGGTGTCTGAGGCAACTGACAGTAGCCCCTATTCTGTTCCCTCCTACCTTCTCTATCCTCATTTTCGATCCAAAGCTGGATGCTGCGTTTATGTGCGCAATGACTTAACCTGCTCTCGTGCCCACGCTCTTGAATCTTCCGAGTTTTCCACCATCTGGGTACGACTACAGAGTCCCTCTCATACTAAATTTATCTGTGCTGTATACTTCTCACCTAACTCCTCTGACTATAAGAAATTCTTTGACTACTTAACTTCCAAAGTGGAGCACATTCTGACCCTCTTCCCTTTTGCAGAGATCTCCATTCTTGGAGACTTCAATGTTCGCCACCAGCTTTGGCTTTCCTTTCCCTTCACTGACCATCCTGGTGAACTAGCCTACAACTTTGCTATCCTCCATGACCTAGAGCAATTGGTGCAACAACCTACTCATATTCCTGACCGTCTTGGAGATACGCCCAACATTCTTGACCTTTTCCTGACCTCTAATCCTTCTGCTTATGCTGTCACCCTTTCTTCTCCATTGGGCTCCTCCGATCACAATTTCATAACTTTATCTTGTCCTATCACTCCAATCCCTCCTCAGGATCCCCCTAAGCGAAGGTGCCTCTGGCGTTTTGCCTCTGCTAGTTGGGGGGACCTGAGGAGGTATTTTGCTGATTTTCCTTGGAATGACTACTGCTTGCGTGTCAGAGACCCGTCTTTGTGTGCTGAGCGCATAACAGAGGTGATAGTGTCTGGCATGGAGGCATACATTCCTCACTCTTTTTCTCGTCCTAAACCTTCTAAACCTTGGTTTAACACAGCTTGTTCTCGTGCTATACATGATAGAGAGGTGGCCCACAAAAGGTACTTAAGCCTTCCATCACCAGAATCTCATGCACTTTATATTTCTGCCCGGAACCATGCCAAGTCTGTTCTCCAACTAGCCAAAAACTCCTTCATCAACAGAAAATGTCAAAACCTTTCAAGATCTAACTCCCCTCGTGATTTCTGGCATCTAGCCAAAAATATCTCCAATAACTTTGCTTCTTCTTCTTTCCCTCCTCTATTTCAACCAGATGGCACCACTGCTATCACATCTATTTCTAAAGCTGAACTCTTTGCTCAAACCTTTGCTAAAAATTCTACCTTGGACGATTCTGGGCTTGTTCCTCCCTCTCCTCCACCCTCTGACTACTTCATGCCACCTATTAAAATTCTTCGCAATGATGTTTTCCATGCCCTCGCTGGCCTAAACCCTCAGAAGGCTTATGGACCTGATGGGGTCCCTTTTATTGTTATCCGAAACTGTGCCTCCGTGCTTGCACCTTGCCTAATCAAACTCTTTCAGCTCTGTCTGTCAACATCTGCCTTTCCTTCTTGCTGGAAGTTTGCCTACATTCAACCTGTTCCTAAAAAGGGTGACCGTTCTAATCCCTCAAACTACCGTCCTATTTCTTTAATTTCCTGCCTATCTAAAGTTTTTGAATCTATCCTCAACAGGAAGATTCTTAAACATCTATCACTTCACAACCTTCTATCTGATCGCCAGTATGGGTTCCATCAAGGCCGCTCAACTGGTGATCTTTTGGCTTTCCTTACTGAGTCTTGGTCATCCTTTTTTAGAGATTTTGGTGAAACTTTTGCTGTTGTCTTGGACATATCTAAAGCTTTTGATAGAGTCTGGCACAAAGCTTTGATTTCGAAACTACCCTCCTACGGTTTCTATCCTTCTCTCTGTAACTTAATCTCAAGTTTCCTTTCTGACCGTTCTATTGCTGCTGTGGTAGACGGTCACTGTTCTTCTCCTAAATCTATTAACAGTTGTGTTCCTCAGGGTTCTGTCCTGTCACCCACTCCTTATTATTCATTAATGATCTTCTAAACCAAACTTCTTGTCCTATCCATTCCTACGCTGATGATACCACCCTGCACTTTTCCACATCTTTTCATAGACGTCCAACATATCACGCAGGGAAGCCACAGAACGCCTGACTTCTGATCTTTCTAAAATTTCTGATTGGGGCAGAGCAAACTTGGTATTGTTCAATGCCTCAAAAACTCAGTTCCTCCATCTATCAATTCGACACAACCTTCCAGACAACTATCCCCTCTTCTTCAATGACACTGAACTGTCCCCCTCTTCTACACTGAACATCCTCGGTCTGTCCTTTACTTATAATCTGAACTGGAAACTTCACATCTCATCTCTAGCTAAAACAGCTTCTATGAAGTTAGGTGTTCTGAGACGTCTCCGCCAGTTTTTCTCACCCCCCCAGTTGCTAACTCTGTACAAGGGCCTTATCCGTCCATGTATGGAGTATGCTTCACATGTCTGGGGGGGTTCCACTCATACTGCTCTTCTAGACAGGGTAGAATCAAAAACTTTTCGTCTCATCAACTCCGGTCCTCTAACTGACTGTCTTCAGCCTCTCTCTCACCGCCGCAATGTTGCATATCTAGCTGTCTTCTACCGCTATTTTCATGCTAACTGCTCTTCTGATCTTGCTAACTGCATGCCTCCCCTCCTTCCACGGCCTCGCTGCACAAGACTTTCTTCTTTCTCTCACCCCTATTCCGTCCACCTCTCTAACACAAGAGTTAGCCAGTATTCTCAATCATTCATCAATTTCTCTGGTAAACTCTGGAACTCCCTGCCTGCTTCTGTATTTCCACCTTCCTATGACTTGAATTCCTTCAAGAGGGAGGTTTCAAGACACTTATTCATCATTTTTTTATATGGATCTGCCATAAACTGCGTTTGACATCAGTTTGCAAATGTGATTTTTAATGGCGCACGTCTCATTTTTACGCTGAGTGACGTTACTTTCTATGAAAGGTTTCAGGTATGGAGCCTGTCTGAAGCTATATATAGCATGAACACATTGTATTTCCAGTCCAAGTGAGAGTAAAAGTTGCAGCAATTCCAGACTGATGAGATGATCTTTCAGTCCCTTATGACTGGCCACGAGTTTACGATTTTTCCTCCCCAGCTTACGACCCTCAACTTCTAAAAGTCTTTTACTGTATGGCGAGATGTCATCTTCTGTAATAGTCATGTGTGCGAGGCACAGAGGGAACTCGTCCGTGATCCGAGCCACGTCGGGGGAAACGTCACAGCTGTCCAAATGCAGCCAGTAACCGACGTCACCATGTCACATGATTCTGGATGCTAACTTCAAAAAAATCATCCATCTCTGACCGAGAAAGTTTTTTGATGTCACCCATAGGCAGGGGCGAACACATAACGCTTGCAGATAATGAATTATAGTCCAGATAGAACACATAGGTGCCGGGTCCGCCGTCGGGTTCGTGGTTTGACTGCAGGTGTGGTCTGACGCAAGTTACAAAGCCTCCTCGTACATTTTTTTTTTGATCAGGTGACACATGTTAGGGTTGTAAGGTGAATCAAGTTGAACGCCTGTCGACTTTAAAAAAGCGTCATAAGCATAAGAAGACAGTGACACATAATGTGCCACGTCCAGCCCATAAAATTCATGCAGGTATGATCTATATTTGAGATATGTGTCGGCTAATAATCCCACATCAATCTCACAATACAGTCTTATGTAATCGCCTAAAGTGCGACAGGATGTCATACTCCACACGCTTTGAGCGTGTTCATATTCTCCAGCTGACAGAGCCTTCCCCTTGAGCGTGTCATAAAATGCTTCACGAGGTGGCAATTGTCGATCTTCTAAGCGGCCAAGGTCGGTGATGTACTCATAACAAAGAAACTGTTTTTGAGTGCAAATTACACGCCTTACATCCTCGGGGAGGTAATTCACCATTTCTTGGGCGTAACGCGTGCTATAGCCCGCCTGCATGTGACTCTGAGTGAGATGACCGAGGCCGGCATTCATAATGGAAAGCGTGTCCTGAAAATGCAATTCCTTAATCCTTACTTTCAATAAATGCGATTCTGACTTGGCAAGGATGTCCACGTGCGACTCTGGCAAGTGAAGGTCTTTTATGATTAAGGAGACGTCAAAGCTCATATTATGTGCCAGAGTGATGAGATATTTCCTCATGTCACGACACTGGAGGTTGCATCGCGCGCACAATGCCCCCTTGTAATTATTTTGTGGTAATGAGTGGTCGTGATGTTTATGAGGTGGGGTTTTCACATTAAAGGGTTGATGGCAGAGCTCGCAGTGACGCTGACATTTGAAGTGGACTTCATCCTCCGCAGACATGCTAATTGGATAGCTAACTACACTTTCCTTGATGAATCGCCAAGCTTCGGATAGGCTATCAATGAAATTATTCACGGGATCTTCACCGAAATAACTTTCCTTTTCCACGACATCTCAATGCCTATTGATGATGAGATACGAGTATCCAATTGGGTCATGTTCAGCTATCACACTCCTATTCTCCTTAGGTTTTATCATAGTTTCAAAATAAAAAAATGCTAAGTAGGCAGGCTGATAGGTGTAGACAAAATTTTTGAATTTTACTTTTTCGCTGTCACCTGGAAAGAGAAGAGTTTGAGTGAAGTCGCAGTGACACTTGTGATCGCTCAAACTGACAGACTTGGGAACTGAGCTGAAACATATTTTGCAAAACTGATGACCCTCTGGGGTGGGACAGGTTCTCATCAATTTCCGGTGCAGCTTCTCCACGTCTTTAATGAGCGTCATATGTCTTACGCCTAGTAAAAGGAGTGAGGCTACAGTTTTATACTTGTGCGAGCCTTTTCTTGATAATGTTAAATAGTATATCTCACCGCTTTTGGTCAGTGTATAAACATCCAGAGACAGGCGATTTAACCTTTCTAACTTATTCAAGTTCTCCCAAGTCACTGGACTCTCTACTTTTCCGCGCGTGACGTATTTCTCTCCGCCATGCCGTCTCCGTAATATTTTTGGAATTCTTTTCCAAGGTACACCTCGAGCATGAAGTCTGAAAGCCGCCAAACACTGAATAACACAGGATGAATGTCGGCCATCAGGATTGAAAATTTCATTTCCACCTCGCACGCCTCTAGGATAAGCAACATAATCTCCTATGCCACTACATGCGACGTGCAAGCAATAGTTGATGAAAAAATTCTGTACTCTTGAAATGATAAAACCAGATCCTTCAGTCTCGCTGGTAAGGCTTTCCAGCCGACTGTTCAGCTGATGGATCCATAAATCAACAAGGTCAGGCACATCTTGATAGGTGATCAGCCGTGCTCTAAAAGCAATATGAATGACTCGATGTTCATCCTCACCTAAGGTAGAGAATTTAACTAGTAACAGAGAAATGTGTGAAAATATTTTCAGGGTGGGGGGAATGGCGAGCCATGTGACGTGAAATATGATCTAATTTCCCGTATAAAGAACTCCCTGTATTCGGTAAGTAGGCCGAGTGGATCTCTGCTTACATGATCAGGTATGTCATATTGATGTCTGGTGAAGCTCCTCATAAAATTTTCCCTCGAGTCAATTAACCGCGGTTCTTCCGGCACCCTGTGCTCATCAAGGTCTGCTTCCGCCGGCTCTCCCACCATGCTGTGCTCATTGTGGCCTGCTTCCGCTTGTGGCGTGTCTGGGAAGAAAAATAGAAGTAGCAGCGACAGTTTATTATTATTATTATTATTATTATTATTATTATTATTATTATTATTATTATTATTATTATTATTATTATTGAATTGATATTTACCTTGTGTAGGTAGTGAAGGACTTGAAGTCTCGGAAGAACTGAATACATCCTCCGATAATCCACTCGGTCCCAGCCGTGGTGAGTTTAAAAAAAAAAAAAGAATATTAGTAGTGGCGGCGGCACCGTATTTATTGGTTTATTATTTGTAGTATTTTTTTTTTTTTTCTCACCTCTTCCCCTGCTTCCGCGTGGGATGTTGCCTTGTGACGCTTGCCGACATGTCTTCTACGCCGCCGTTCTGCTCAACCTCAATCGAGTGTGAGCCTGTACAGGAAGATGTGCTCAGAGCTCAAACTTGTAAAGATTGACAGTCATTTCATCTTTATTATTATACATTCCCACCAAAATAAGTAATAATGCTTACCAGAAGAAGCAGGATTCCCAACTTCGCAGGTGTGTTCTGGTGGAGGATGTGGAAACAGAAGTCCACACATGAGGGGCAGGATGGATTAGTGCGTCATCTCCCACACACTTCACCGCGTCTCTGCTGTTCCACAGTGAACATCCATTTTTCTTTTCTTTTTTTCTATAACATTGTCAACACTTGTGCCCCGTCCGCTATGCCGCGCGGGGAAACACTGAAGCTTCCCGCGCAGATGGCTGCGAGGCGCTTGGCTTGACTTGGAAGTAGGCAGCACCTGCCTGTTTCATTATCCTCCACTCCACCCTTATCCCACCTTGATCGATTCTCTTCAAAACTTTACATCCGAGACGCAAAGTTAACGTGGTCTTATATGTAACACGCAAGTAACACTGTTTTCCCCATCTTCAAACTGAATAGGTATGCCTCTTTGATTAGCAATTTTGATGGCCACACTCTCTATAGTTGATACAGAAAGTGGTTTATACGTAATTGAATTCGCACCTTTACTGGTGCTGTCGCCGGGGAGTGGTATGATGTCTAATATATTAACTAGTTGGTTACCAAATCACGTGGGGGAAATGATGTCGGTATAAGCGTACATATAATCCATCCCTGCATCAGCTCGCGGTACGTATTGAGCAAATAATTTTATGGGTGATGAGGAGGAAGCTTTGCTCGCGCCAGAAGATGAAATGACGTCGCCAGATCTTTGAAAGTAGACGGTGTAGCGAAAATTTGGATTGAAACCCAGAATGCGAGCTACTCGTACTCGTATATGCGATGCAAATTTTATACTTATATCACTGTAAATACGATCGTCATTAGGAGGGACGATCGCGTTGTTAACAACAACCCTCTCCAAGTCGTGGTCATAATATATTATTTCCGAGTAAGGGAAATAGATCTTAAAGGTTTAGACCAGCAAGAAATAGATCTTAAAGGCGACTAGCGCGTGGCGTCCACGCGCTAGTCTATAGCCCTCAACTTCCCATTCCCGTCCCCCCAAAAAAAAGAAAAAAAAGCCCGCATGGTTCCTGGTGGTGTAAGGCCGCATGGGATCTGGCGGCATCGCCTGCCACTTTCCTGACACGTGCAGGCCTCCCCCACCCCATTCCCTTTCCGCCCAACCTTGACCATCCAGTGGCGACGACCTTGGAATGTACTGAGGTGTCGGAGGGAACACGTGAGTGAAAAGGCAACCTACATGGCTTGCCAAGAGAGTCCCCTAAACCACACGTGTGTGATGGGGCAACTTCCACGTCTACCCGTCAGCCCACCCCCCCCTCTCCATTCAATTATTTTCCGCTCACCATCATTGATTCATTTAGTCATTCCATCGCCGCCGAAGGATAAGGACACACGCCCCCACCTTTCCGTCAGTGTCGCCGTCACCGTCCCCCTCCCCCTGGTGCCGCCGTCGTGAATCACCCCCCCATTCCCCCCAACCCCCACTAATTTACAGCCTGGGTCTCCATCCTGAAATGGACTGCCACTAAAGTCTACGGAAAATTGCTGCCAGAGTTCCCTATTCACAATTTTGGCCTGCCATCAGAGTCGCCTAGGGACCTGGCTTTGCCATCAGAGTCGCCCCATTCCACCCAACCCAACCCCCCAGTCCCCCATTCCACCCAACCCCTTAATTTACAGCCAGGGTCTCCATCCTGAAATGGATCGCCACTCCGGGTAATTGCCATGGGGGTTGCCTATCCTAAAATGGCCTTGCCATCTGGGTCCCCATGAAATGGGGACCCAGATGTCAAGCCATTTTAGGATAGGCGACTGCCATGGTAATTTCCCTACTACTACCGTCTACCAGAGCAGCAATAGAACAGTCAGAAAGAAAACTTGAGATGAAGTTACAGAGAGAAGGATAGAAGCCGTAGGAGGGTAGTTTGGAAATCAAAACTTTGTGCCAGACTCTATCAAAGGCTTTTGATATGTCCAAGGCAACAGCAAAAGTTTCACCAAAATCTCTAAAAGAGGATGACCAAGACTCAGTAAGGAAAGCCAGAAGATCACCAGTAGAGCGGCCTTGACGGACCCCATACTGGCGATCAGATAGAAGGTTGTGAAGTGATAGATGTTTAAGAATCTTCCTGTTGAGAATAGATTCAAAAACTTTGGATAGACAGGAAATTAAAGGAATAGGATGGTAGTTTGAGGGATTAGAACGGTCACCCTTTTTAGGAACAGGCTGAATGTAGGCAAACTTCCAGCAAGAAGGAAAGGTAGATGTTGACAGACAGAGCTGAAAGAGTTTGACTAGGCAAGGTGCAAGCACGGAGGCACAGTTTCGGAGAACAATAGGAGGGACCCCATCAGGTCCATAAGCCTTCCGAGGGTTTAGGCCAGCAAGGGCATGGAAAACATCATTATGAAGAATTTTAATAGGTGGCATGAAGTAGTCAGAGGGTGGAGGAGAGGGAGGAACAAGCCCAGAATCGTCCAAGGTAGAATTTTTAGCAAAGGTTTGAGCAAAGAGTTCAGCTTTAGAAATAGATGTGATAGCAGTGGTGCCATCCGGTTGAAATAAAGGAGGGAAAGAAGAAGAAGCAAAGTTATTGGAGATTTTTTTTGGCCAGATGCCAGAAGTCTCGAGGGGAATTAGATCTTGAAAGGTTTTGACACTTTATTAATGAAGGAGTTTTTGGCTAGTTGGAGAACAGACTTGGCATGGTTCCGGGCAGAAATATAAAGTGCATGAGATTTTGGTGATGGAAGACTTAAATACCTTTTGTGGGCCACCTCTTTATCATGTATAGCACGAGAACAAGCTGTGTTAAATCAAGGTTTAGAAGGTTTAGGACGAGAAAAAGAGTGAGGAATGTACGCCTCCATGCCAGACACTATCACCTCTGTTATGCACTCAGCACACAAAGACGGGTCTCTGACACGGAAGCAGTAATCATTCCAAGGAAAATCAGCAAAATACCTCCTCAGGTCTCCCCAACTAGCAGAGGCAAAACATCAGAGGCACCTTCGCTTAGGGGTATCCTGAGGAGGGATTGGAGCGATAGGACAAGATACAGATATGAGATTGTGATCGGAGGAGCCCAACGGAGAAGGAAGGGTGACAGCATAAGCAGAAGGATTAGAGGTCAGGAAAAGGTCAAGAATGTTGGGCGTATCTCCAAGACGGTCAGGAATATGAGTAGGGTGTTGCACCAATTGCTCTAGGTCGTAGAGGATAGCAAAGTTGAAAGCTAGTTCACCTGGATGGTCAGTGAAGGGAGAGGAAAGCCAAAGCTGGTGGTGAACATTGAAGTCTCCAAGAATGGAGATCTCTGCAAAAGGGAAGTGGGTCAGAATGTGCTCCACTTTGGAAGTTAAGTAGTCAAAGAATTTCTTATAGTCAGAGGAGTTAGGTGAAAGGTATACAGCACAGATAAATTTAGTTTGAGAGTGACTCTGTAGTCGTAGCCAGATGGTGGAAAACTCAGAAGATTCAAGAGCGTGGGCACAAGAGCAGGTTAAGTCATTGCGCACATAAACGCAGCATCCAGCTTTGGATCGAAAATGAGGATAGAGAAAGTAGGAGGGAACAGAAAAGGGGTTACTGTCAGTTGCCTCAGACACCTGAGTTTCAATGAGGAAAAGAAGATGAGGTTTAGAAGAGGAGGGGTGGTGTTCTACAGATTGAAAATTAGATCTTAGACCGCGTATGTTGCAGAAGTTAATGAAGAAAAAGTTGAGGGGCGGGTGTCAAGACACTTAGGGTCGTCGACAGAAAGGCAGTCCGACCTGGGGACATTTATGGTCCCCTCCCCAGATGGGGACTCCGAGGCTGGTGTAGGAGTCGCCATGATAATTTTGAAATTTTTGAGTGAAGGGTGTGTGTGTTATTAGGTGCTTGTGGTTTTGTGTGGAGGAAGAGAGTTGTCTTTAGAGGGCAGGCTGTGACTGCCCCCTTGTGTTGTGAGACACAAAGGGAAACGTTCAGTGAGGTCCCAGCTGGGTTTAATGATAAGTTCACAGCACGCCCTGAACAGTGCTTTAGACCTCACTTGGATTAATTATCGTTTCGGCAGGTGTCTACTGCCTCCTCCTATGGAGACTTAGAGAGAATGAGTTGAAACAGGTGAAAGAATACAAGTACTTAGGGATGTGGATGTGTCCTAGTGGGTGTGGAAAGGCAAAGAATGAAAAGATAAGTATGGGTAAACCAGTGGCTAGTTCGATTGGGAAGCGCGGCAAGGATGACAGCAAGTAAGTATGATGTGTTGAGAGAAGTGTGGAAGAGTGTGGCTGTGCCAAGTATAATGTATAGTATGGATGTGATTGCATGGAATGAAAGTGAAATTGATAAGTTAGAAGTGGGCCAGAATAGAGTAGCAAGGATGGCACTGAGTGCACCGAGGTGCACAGCAGTTGAAGCCTTGAGAGGTGATATTGAGAGGTGATATGGGATGGAGCACCTTTAGGGAAAGACTCACAAAAGCCACACTTAGGTACAAGATTAGGCTTGGGAGAATGGATGATGCAAGAATAGCAAGGAAGGTGTACCTGTGGAATGAAAGTGGAAGCAAATGGAAGAAGAGGTGCACGAGAATGACAGACAGGAGCGGATTACAAGTTGTGTGAGATATAAGAATGGCTGGGAGGATCAAAATGAGCGTGAATGGGTGATAACAAGAGGAGACAGAGTGGGAGCTGAATGGGATGTGAGAAAATGGAAGAATGAGATAGACAAAAAGGTTAAATGTGTGGAAGTGAATGAATTGAAGAACGAGATGGAAAGAAAGAAGACCCTGGAATGGTACAAAGAGAAAGGGGCCCCGAGGTATGAAAGGTGGTATGATGATGGTGAACTTCTCTTCCGAGCGAGGGCACAGTGTATGGATGTGAACGCAAGGAGTTATAGATTGTCCGAGTCCGCAGCAAAGTGTGCCAGATGTGTAACATGGGAGAAGATGAGATGGTGGAACATATGGTGCTGGAGTGTGTGATGAGATAATGCAAGTGATACTGACTGAGTTAGGGCATGATAGGAATGAAAGAGTGGAGAAGACAGGAAAGGAGTAGATGGTGTTGTTGCTGGGACTATGTAGAGAGGTGAATGAAAGAATGATTGAGGCGCTGAAAGAGTTTCTGGAGAGAATGTGGCGTGCCAGATGTAGGAACAATTGGTGTAGAGGATGCTGTTCGTTTCTCTTTTTTTTTTTTTTTTCTCCTTTTACAGCAGTTGCCGATCCAAAGGCCTGGCTTAGGAGTGATCCCGAGCCATTTGTTCTATCAAGATCAAGATCAAGATGTTTATAATTTCAAGTCGAGAACTGGGTAGGATCACTGTAACTCTTTAGCCAATAGTGGAACATCTTGAACACAGAGAAAGGCAAAAAGCAACACAAAGTAGTATCGGCGAATTAGCAGTTTCAACAAATACTACCATCCTCTGTCTCTTTCACTACAGCCAACAAGTATAGGGACCTGGTGGGAAAGCAGGGTTTTTGGGTAAGGAAAGCCAAAAGGAGGCATTATTGACATTCATGAAAAAAGTCTAAGGATGAGAATCAACATATTTCGAAACGGGAAACTTCTACGTTATTCAAAATAACGTAACCAACCTAACCGGGGGGTGCTCCGCTCTTCTCCTGACCCCCTCTTAAGGTTACTAACCTAACATTACCTAACCTAACCCAACCCAACTTAACATTACCTAACTTAACCTAACATTACCTAACCTAGCCAAACCCAACATTAGCTAACCTAGCCTCTTAACCCTCACCCCTAAGGTATACTAATGTAACATTTTGTAGCCCCTACATTCTGTCAGTCATCACTAAATACCAGCAGTTTGCCGGGTTCTTCTTCCTCTTCTAAACATACATGCTTGTATGTGATTGAGTGACAAATTTCCTTATGACCTGATTTGCAGCAGGCAACCCCACGTCATCATAGGTCTTAACACGTGACTCAATGTCACATCGCCATCGAGCATGTACACCATTGATAACAAACATACGAACACACTCAGTATCCTGTGAGAAACAAATGGAGGTGAATTTAAGCTAGAATTGACTTAAACTTCAGAAGTTATTATTAATTTCCAACAGGGTAAAATGAAGATAGAAATGCTCCGTACAGTTAGATGTAGACCCTGCAAAGGGCTATAGTTATGCACAGTGTGTTGGTTGAAACTGCAGTGATACCGCAGTACTATAGTCACAGTTGTTCAGCGACAGTTATGATCTGTGATAAACTGAGATGATATTTTCTACTCTTCTGTTTTGGTTTGAGCTGCAACTTAGACCAAAGCGAATTGGGGAGCAGGCTATGGAGTTCAGGGAAAAGTGGGGCTTATTTTTTTTTTTTTTTTCTAAATATCCCCTGTCGATTTATAGGTGCGTCTTATATGGCAGGAAATACAGTAATTATTTTATAATAGGCATAAACTCTTATTTTCATATGAATAGTCTTCAAACAATACAAGATATTCTTGGGACGTGACATACGTACCTGTCACAATGATGGTTAACATCTGGCCCTGCAATTTTGCGCTAACCCTTATATATGGCCTTATAAATCAATAGTGGAACTGGAGAGATAGCCAATCAGATAGCAAGAAATGGAGTAATTTGGCCAATCATAGACCTCCTTATTTTAGCCAATGACAGAGCAGCAAAAGGGAAAGAATGGAGGTGGAGGGGAAAGAATACAGGTGTATTGTCAAGGGACATTTGGCAAGGGTGAGTGAGGTGTTGATTCCCCTGAGATGCAGTACACAGCAGAAAGAAAGATAAAAATAGTATAGACTCAACCACGTGAAAGCATAGTGAACAGGAAATTAATTATATATATATATATATATATATATATATATATATATATATATATATATATATATATATATATATATATATATATATATATATATATATATATATATATATATATATATATATATATATATATATATATATATATATATATATGGTACAACTGATACACATGTTCCATCGTGGCTGCTCTACAGATGATCATCTGGCCTTCCTTAACTGAGTCCTGGTCATATTCTTTTAGGGATTTTGGGAAAACTTTCGTTGTTGCCTTAGACATATCAAAAGCTTTTGATAGGGGTTGGCACAAATCTTTGATTTCCAAACTTTTTTTTTTTTTTATGTAGGAAGGGCACCACCCAAAGCCAACAAAATTATAATAAAAAAAAAAAAGGCCCACTGAGGTGCTGGTCCCCAAACAGAGTCAAAAGCAGACGTCAAAAATTAAAGGATAAACGTCTTGAAACATCCTTCCTGAAAGAGTTCGTCATAGGAAGGAAGAAATACAGAAGCAGGAAGGGAGTTCAAAGTTTACCAGAGAAAGGCATGCATGATTGAGAATACTGGTTAACTCTTGCATTTCAGAGTTAGACAGAATAGAGATGAGAGAAAGAAGAAAGTGTTGTGTAGAGAGGCCGCGGGAGGAGGAGAGGCATGCAGTTAGCAAGATCCGAAGAGCAGCTAGCTTGAAAATAGCAGTAGAAGATACCAAGTGATGCAACACTGCAGCGATGAGAGAAAGGCTGAAGACAGTTAGTTAAAGGAGAGGAGTTAATAAGATGAAAAGCCTTCGATTCCACCCTGTCATAAAGAGTGGTATGAGTGGAACCCCCATACATGTGAAGCATGCCCTGTACACAGACGGATAAGGCAGGCCCCTGTACGGAGTTAGTAGCTGGGGAGGTGAAAAAAAAAATAACGAAGACGACTCAGAATGCCTAACTTCATGGAAACTGTTTTAGCTGGAGGGGAAATGTGAAGTTTTCAGTTTATATTATATGTAAAGGACAGACCGAGGATGTTCAGTGTCGAAAAGGGGAAGAGTTTAGTGTCATTGAAAAAGAGGGGATAGTTATCTGAAAGGTTGTGTTGAGTTGGTAGATGGAGGAACTGAGGCATTGGACAATACCAAGTTTGTTGTACCCCAATCAGAAATTCTAGAAAGATCAGAAGTCAGGTGTTCTGTGGCTTCCCTGTGTGAATTGTTTACTTCCTCAAGGCTTGGATGTTTACGAAAAGTGGAAAAGTCCAGGGTGGTATTATCAGCGTAGAAGTGGATAGGACAAAAAGTTTGGTTTAGAAGATCACTGATGAATAATAGGAAGAAAGAGGGTGAACGGCCAGAACCCTAAAGAACACCACTGTTAATAGATTTAGTAAAAGAACAATGACCGTCTGTCACATCAACAATAAACCGGTCAGGAAGGAAACTTGAGATGAAGTTACAGAGAGAAGGATAGAAGCAGTTGGAGGGTAGTTTGGAAATCAAAGCTTTGTGCCAGACTATCAAAAGCTTTTGATATATCCAAGGCAACAGGAAAAGTTTCACCAAAATTCCTAAAAGAGGATAACTAAGACTCAGTAAGGAAAGCCAGAAAATCAAAACTCGAGTGGCCTTAACGGAATCAATACTGGCAATCAGATAGAAGCTTGTAATGTGATAGATGTTCAAGAATCTTCCTGTTGAGGATAGTTTCAAGAACTTTAGATAGGCAGGAAATTAAAGCAGTAGGACGGTAGTTTGAGGGATTAGAACAGTCACCCTTTTTAGGAACAGGCTGAATGTAGGCAAACTTCCAGCAAGAAGGAAAGATAAATGTTGATAGGGTGTTGGAAGAGTCTGACTAAGTAAGGTGCAAACACATAGACACATTTTCAGAGAACAATAGGAGAAACCCCATCAAGTCTATAAGCCTTCTAAAGGTTAACGACATTGAGGGCACGTAAAACATCACTGCGGATAAAGTACTCAGAGGGTGGAGGAGAGGGAGGAACAAGTCCAGAATCATCCAAAGTAGGGTTTTTAGCAAAGTTTTGAGCAAAGAGTTCAGCTTAGAAATAGATGAGATGGCAGCACTGCCATCAGGTTGAAATAAAGGAGGGAAAGATTTAGAAGCAAAGTTATTAGAGACGTTTTTTTGGCTAGGTGCCAGAAATCATGAGGGGAGATTGATCTTGAAAGATTTTGACACCTTCTTTAAATGAAGGAATTTTTGGCTAGTTGGAGAACAGATTTGGCATGATTCCAGGAATAAATATAAAGTGCATGAGATTCTGGTGATGGAAGACTCAAATACCTTTTCTGGACCATCTCTTTATCATGTATAGCACGAAAATATGCTGGGTCAAACCAAAGTTGGGAAGGTTTAATTGGAGAAAAAGAGTGAGGAATGTACACCTCCATGACAGACACTATCACTCCCATTATGCACTCAGCACACAGGGACCGATCTCTGACACGAAAGCAGTAGTCATTCCAAGGAGGAGGCAGTAGACACCTGTCGAAACGATAATTACTCCCATTGAAGTCTAAAGCACTGTTCGAGGCGTGCTGTGAACTTATCATTAAACCCAGCTGTGACCTCACTGAACGTTTCCCTTTGTGTCTCACAACACAAGGGGGCAGTCACAGCCTGCCCTCTAAAGACAACTTTCCTTGACACCCCCCTTAACTTTTTCTTCATTAACTTCTGCAACATTCGCGGTCTAAGATCTAATTTTCAATCTGTAGAACACCACTTCTCTTCTAAACCTCATCTTCTTTTCCTCACTGAAACTCAGGTGTCTGAGGCAACTGACAGTAGCCCCTTTTCTGTTCCCTCCTACTTTCTCTATCCTCATTTTCGATCCAAAGCTGGATGCTGCGTTTATGTGCGCAATGATTTAACCTGCTCTCGTGCCCACGCTCTTGAATCTTCCGAGTTTTCCACCATCTGGCTACGACTACAGAGTCCCTCTCATACTAAATTTATCTGTGCTGTATACCTCTCACCTAACTCCTCTGACTATAAGAAATTCTTTGACTACTTAACTTCCAAAGTGGAGCACATTCTGACCCTCTTCCCTTTTGCAGAGATCTCCATTCTTGGAGACTTCAATGTTCACCACCAGCTTTGGCTTTCCTCTCCCTTCACTGACCATCCTGGTGAACTAGCCTACAACTTTGCTATCCTCCATGACCTAGAGCAATTGGTGCAACACCCTACTCATATTCCTGACCGTCTTGGAGATACGCCCAACATTCTTGACCTTTTCCTGACCTCTAATCCTTCTGCTTATGCTGTCACTCTTTCTTCTCCGTTGGGCTCCTCCGATCACAATCTCATATCTTTATCTTGTCCTATCACTCCAATCCCTCCTCAGGATCCCCCTAAGCGAAGGTGCCTCTGGCGTTTTGCCTCTGCTAGTTGGGGGGACCTGAGGAGGTATTTTGCTGATTTTCCTTGGAATGACTACTGCTTCCGTGTCAGAGACCCGTCTTTGTGTGCTGAGCGCATAACAGAGGTGATAGTGTCTGGCATGGAGGCGTACATTCCTCACTCTTTTTCTCGTCCTAAACCTTCTAAATCTTGGTTTAACACAGCTTGTTCTCGTGCTATACATGATAGAGAGGTGGCCCACAAAAGGTACTTAAGCCTTCCATCACCAGAATCTCATGCACTTTATATTTCTGCCCGGAACCATGCCAAGTCTGTTCTCCAACTAGCCAAAAACTCTTTCATTAACAGAAAGTATGAAAACCTTTCAAGATCTAACTCCCCTCGTGATTTCTGGCATCTAGCCAAAAATATCTCCAATAACTTTGCTTCTTCTTCTTTCCCTCCTCTATTTCAACCGGATGGCACCACTGCTATCACATCTATTTCTAAAGCTGAACTCTTTGCTCAAACCTTTGCTAAAAATTCTACCTTGGACGATTCTGGGCTTGTTCCTCCCTCTCCTCCACCCTCTGACTACTTCATGCCACCTATTAAAATTCTTCGCAATGATGTTTTCCATGCCCTCGCTGGCCTAAACCCTCAGAAGGCTTATGGACCTGATGGGGTCCCTCCTATTGTTCTCCGAAACTGTGCCTCCGTGCTTGCACCTTGCCTAGTCAAACTCTTTCAGCTTTGTCTGTCAACATCTACCTTTCCTTCTTGCTGGAAGTTTGCCTACATTCAACCTGTTCCTAAAAAGGGTGACCATTCTAATCCCTCAAACTACCGTCCTATTTCTTTAATTTCCTGCCTATCTAAAGTTTTTGAATCTATCCTCAACAGGAAGATTCTTAAACATCTATCACTTCACAACCTTCTATCTGATCGCCAGTATGGGTTCCGTCAAGGCCACTCTACTGGTGATCTTTTGGCTTTCTTTACTGAGTCTTGGTCATCCTCTCTTAGAGATTTTGGTGAAACTTTTGCTGTTGCCTTGGACATATCAAAAGCTTTTGATAGAGTCTGGCACAAATCTTTGATTTCCAAACTACCCTCCTACGGTTTCTATCCTTCTCTCTGTAACTTCATCTCAAGTTTCCTTTCTGACCGTTCTATTGCTGCTGTGGTAGACGGTCACTGTTCTTCTCCTAAATCTATTAACAGTGATGTTCCTCAGGGTTCTGTCCTGTCATCCACTCTCTTCTTATTATTCATTAATGATCGTCTAAACCAAACTTCTTGTCCTATCCACTCCTACGCTGATGATACCACCCTGCATTTTTCCATGTTTTTTCATAGACGTCCAACCCTTCAGGAGGTAAACATATCACGCAGGGAAGCCACAGAACGCCTGACTTCTGATCTTTCTAAAATTTCTGATTGGGGCAGAGCAAACTTGGTATTGTTCAATGCCTCAAAAACTCAGTTCCTCCATCTATCAACTCGACACAACCTTCCAGACAACTATCCCCTCTTCTTCAATGACACTCAACTGTCCCCCTCTTCTACACTGAACATCCTCGGTCTGTCGTTTACTTATAATCTGAACTGGAAACTTCACATCTCATCTCTAGCTAAAACAGCTTCTATGAAGTTAGGCGTTCTGAGACGTCTCCGCCAGTTTTTCTCACCTCCCCAGCTGCTAACTCTGTACAAGGGCCTTATCCGTGCATGTATGGAGTATGCTTCACATGTCTGGTGGGGGTTCCACTCATACTGCTCTTCTAGACAGGATGGAATGAAAAGCTTTTCGTCTCATCAACTCCTCTCCTCTAACTGACTGTCTTCAGCCTTTCTCTCATCGCCTCAGTGTTGCATATCTAGCTGTCTTCTACCGCTATTTTCATGCTAACTGCTCTTCTGATCTTGCTAACTGCATGCCTCCCCTCCTTCCGCAGCCTCGCTGCACAAGACTTTCTTCTTTCTCTCACCCCTATTCCATCCACCTCTCTAACGCAAGAGTTAACCAGTGATTGAGAACAATCATTCATCTCTTTCTCTGGTAAACTCTGGAACTCCCTGCCTGCTTCTGTATTTCCACCTTCCTATGACTTGAATTTCTTCAAGAGGGAGGTTTCAAGACACTTATCCATCAATTTTTGACCACTGCTTTGACCCTTTTATGGGACTGGCATTTCAGTGGGCATTTTTTTTATTAGAGTTTTGTTGCCCTTGGCCAATGTCCTTCCTACATAAAAAAAAAAAAAAAAAAAAAAAGGAAAATCAGCATAGTACTTCCTCAGGTTCCCTAACTAGCAGGGGCAAAACACAAGAAGCATCTCTGCTTCGGGGATCCTTAGGAGTTATTGGAGCGATAGGACAAGATGCAAATATGAAATTGTGATCAGAGGAGCCCAACCGAGAAGATAGGATAACAGCATAAGCAGGATTAGAGGTTAGGAAAATGTCAAGAATGTTGGGCGTGTCTCCAAGATGGTCAGGAATACGAGTAGGATGTTGTAACAGTTGCTCTAGGTCGTGGAGGATAACAAAGTTAAAGGGATGGTCAGTGAAGGGAGAGGAAAGCCAAAGTTGGTGGTGAATAATGAAGTCTCCAAGAATTGAGATCTCCGAAAAGAGAAGAGACTCAAAATGTGCTCCACTTTGAAAGTTAAGTAGTCCAAATATTTCGTAAAGACAGAGGAGTTGGGTGAGAGATATACAGCACAAATAAATTTAGTTGTGTAGTCGTACCCAGATGGTGGAAAATTCAAAAGATTCAAGAGTGAAGGCACGAGAGCAGGTTAAGTCATTGCGGACATAGATGCAACATCCAGCTTTGGACTGAAAATGAGGATAGGGAATGTAAGGAATAAAAAAGGGGCTACTGTCAGTTGCCTCAGACACCTGTTTTTCAGTGAGGAAAAGATGAGGTTTAATACACGAGAGGTGATTTTCTATAGATTGAAAATTAGATCTAAGGCAAATGTTGCATTAGTTAAAGAAGAAAAACTTGAGGCCAGTGTCAAGACACTTAGAGTCGATACCAGATGAGCAAATTGAACTGAAGACGTTTGTGGTCTCCCTACATGGGGACTCCAAGGCTGGCGTCGGAGTTGCTATATTCAATTATTCAATTTGGAATTTTGAGAGAAGAGTGTGTGTGTAATTAGGTGAATGTAGTTTTCCATGAAGGAAGATAATTCTCTGTAGAGGGCAGGCTGTGACTGCCCCCTTGTGTTGTGAGACACAAAGAGAAACGTTCAGTAAGGTCACTGCTGGGTCACTGATGAATTCACTGCCACTGATCCAGTGCATGAGATCTCACTAGGAATAATTATCGTTTCGGCAGGTGTTTACTAGCTCCTCCTAGTATGGCTCTTATCTTCATCCAAGGTCTTATAACTAGTGTCTTTGTTATGTGCAGGTGATCAAACAAAAGCTTAAAATAATTGCAGTATTTATTGATTTATCTATTTGTTTTAATGTATTTTATTTACTTTTTTTTTTATTCTTTTCTCATGTCTCTCAAAATTCAGAGACATGTTTTGCTATCTTACATTAGGCGAAACCTGTTTAGCAGTGAGTAGTCATTGTCTAGTCCGTGTCGTTAGAAGATCGAAAGCGGAAACATGACGCCTTGCGTGCGGCAGAAGGACTGGTAGGAGTGAGCTACTTCGAAGGGGCGAGACTGAATGAGACAGCTCTGTATGAAGGGCTTGGGGCTCACCACAGGCATACATGGCTTCATCTGGAAGAAGAGGAAGTCACACAAAACACTTTCCTTCACGGGAACATGCGTGGGGTCGATTGGAGTGATGGATGGTGTGGAACAGCTGGGGTTCTCCTGCCAAGAGTTCACTAGATCGTGCAGACTAGAGGCGTTCCTGCCATTGCTCATCATTCTGTCGTTAGCTCGCTCATTGTCATACAATCCCAAGAGGCCCCTGGTGTGGTTAAAGACCCACGTAGATGCGTTCACCATCACCACACGCTCCTCCTTCATCAACTGAACGCCCAACATTGGGGAGACGAGTGTCACATAGTGAGGATTGACTTCTATGACTACGTCACCCACAGTCTGCCTGCCGTGCACCTGGCGACCATTGACGTCCACTTCCATGTTTGGCTTGATGATGGCCTTGGTGGATCCAGCCTGCAAAGTGACCTCTGGTGCCCCTGAGGGCTGAGGGTGGGACATGTAGACGGAGACCACATCGGGCACGGAAGCAAGCAGCACCTTACAGGATGAGCGAGGCATGCGGAGGAGAACACCGTC
Source organism: Scylla paramamosain (assembly GCF_035594125.1). Taxonomy (NCBI): domain Eukaryota; kingdom Metazoa; phylum Arthropoda; class Malacostraca; order Decapoda; family Portunidae; genus Scylla; species Scylla paramamosain. The sequence continues at coordinate 26,059,496 of NC_087156.1, read as the reverse complement.
AAAGGTGAAAATCTCAGTGTCGCCCACCACCAGGGCAGATCGGTTTAAGGTCAGTGGTAATGCGGACAAGTTCCTGGGGACCCAATCATAATAGGTCTTCAAAATCTTGCTCACTGGGATAGGGCTAAAGCCCTCGGCGGACAGGAGGATCTTCTTCGAGAGAGTAGGAGGGGACTGCATCGTCATGTTCACAACTTGCATGAGGGAGTAGATGGGTCGGTACAGTGGAATTTGAATCCCAACATGGTATACGCCAGGTTCTGGGGCGATGATGAGAACACTCTGCGTCACTTGGCTCTCCCACCACTCCAACGTCTGCCTCAGTATGTCATCCTGTTGCGAAAAGCAAAGAATAAACTCCTCCGCTGCACATAGCTTTACTGAAAAGTGGAAGACAAAAGGTTACCAATGAAATATATGCAGAGTGCGAAGTGATGCTTCTTACCTGACTCAAGGCGGCGATCTTGTGGATAATCCTGTGCAGCGTCGGCGAGGCCAACACTTTGTGCTGCATCATGAGCAGGTCATGGCGGAGGGTGTCTATGACCTTAGCAACAACCTCCATAGTAGCCTGGTACTGCTGTGGGTAGATCTCCCTGATGGGCTCGATTATGTGAGTCTGTAGAATGTGGTAGATGGCAGATCTTTCCAAATCCTCCACCAGGCGACGCACCATTTCAGGCTCCTCACCAGTATGCATCCACTGACCCACCTCTCTCACAGCTGGCGAGGTCAAATCATTGGATGAAGCACTGAGTCCATGGGATGCATAAAGACACACAGATGACAAGTGGATACATAGAGATATAGATAAGACGATTGATTCATCCATTCATTAATGTAATTGAATGATTGATGGATTGAAAAAATTGATTAACTGATTGACAGATGGATTAAAAAAGAGAATAACCACAACCATCCACTAGATCACCTAGCCATACACACACACACACACATACTGACTGTACCTTCAGTAATTTTGTTGATAACAGGTTCAAAATGTTGCTTCAGTTCCATGATCTGCTGCACCATATAGACTGCCCACTCCCTTTGCGAATGGGCCATGGTTTGCAATGACTGGAAAATGAACTCCTTGATAAAGGTGGCAGTTGGCCTGTGCAGAATTTGCATCAATGTGTCCCACTCGTACAAAATGTCATTGTAGATCACGTCGGCATAAATCTCCATGATGTCGCGCTTAACCTCCTGCAGCAGCTGACTGATTTCAGGAGCGGAGAATGGGACGCCTGCCTGTCCAGCTTGTCGGTTTACTTCGCTATACACTCGATCCGTCCATAACAAGACCTCCTCCGTAATTCGGTACACGTCATTCAACACCGAATCCTGCAAAGGACAAGATTCCAGTAAAAACATACATAACAGTAATAATGTAATGTATCATGAGAGAGAGAGAGAGAGAGAGAGAGAGAGAGAGAGAGAGAGAGAGAGAGAGAGAGAGAGAGAGAGAGAGAGAGAGAGAGAGAGAGAGAGGATCAGAATCATGATGATGTCTCACCTTCAGTGTTGCCATTTCGTTCTGCCTGTATTTATAGTCGATCTTAATGCGATGTGGAGTTGCAAGCTCGATACCGATGAGGGAGATGTATTTATCCCATGTTTGGAATCTGTCGCTCTCGGAGAGGCTTATTTCAGCTTTGTAAGGCAACTGAATTCCAATAGCAGCTTTGTAGACGTTTTCGGAATTCTGCTTCTTGAAGACCAGTTCGAGGAACATAGGTCTGCACACAGTCGAATTGACAGCGAAGTTGCCAAGAAGTGAGGTGCGTGCATTAGCTAGCAGCGCGAAGCCATCACAGTGAAGGCCGTAGCGAGGCTCTATTACGCCGGACACGTCCATCGTGGGGCGACCCTCACCTGCTAGATGGAAGGTCACTGCTGCGTGATTCCTCGAGATACGGTCATACTTGGCGTAGACCTTGAGCGATTCTGGTGACGACGGAGTCTCTTGGAAGGTGAAATTAAAGGCCGCGGTGTGAGCTGCCCAGGAAACCTCCATCATCACTCTAGGTTTCACCTGCAGTACCTGCAAAAGGGAACACATTACAGACATTGCTTCGTGGTGAAATGGCTGTGATTATCGCCACATGTTTGATCTCACTCACCCTGGCAGAAAGATTAGCCTCGATGGCGATGGTATTGTTTGCCCGCAGGACGGAGGTTAGAGAACCGGTGATTTTGTCAGCTGTATCAGGGAAGACATCCAACTCGAAAGATCCTTGTTGACTGCTGCCGCTTCTTGCATACTCTACCGCCGCTGTCATGTCCCTTGACAACATGGGATGGCTCATTCGGCCCTGCAGTCTGGACTTGCCTCCCCACAAGCTGTCGATGTACTCGCCAGACACCTCGTACTTGGCCTCGCTCTCACCTCTGTTCGGATAGAACTTGATGCCCACCTTAGAGGGAGAGTAGGTGGTCTCGGCTTCCACGGTGCGGGAGGGCTGTTCAATTATGAAGGAGTGGGTGCCAGGGGAAGACTGGGTGTAGCGATAACGGTAGGCGTTTCTCTTCTGATAGGCAGAGGTGACCAAGGGTGAGCTTCCTCGCAAACCCACCATGCTGCTCACGACTTTCACTACGTTCCGAATGGCTGTGAGATCGATAGCATTTTCTAAGCGTTTTACTCCACCCTCTGGATAGGTCTCCAGCTGCCACATGAATACCGTCTCAGGACTGCTGACCTCACTTTGCAGCTTTGTGACGTACGAATAGTCCTTGTTCTCCAATGAGAAGTTGATCTTCAGTGGCGGTTGCGTACTCGGTGTTGAGGCTTCCATCTGAAACAAAGAAGTATTTTAATACTCTTATATTGGTAGAACGTTACCAGAACTCAAAGCGTGTCTTTAATGTGCAACTTGTATGTACCTTTGGACAAACCATAAAAAGATAAACGTCATCCATTCAATTTCTACCTGCACAAACTAACACTTATACTCTCCCGTAACCTTCATCATCAGCGTATAGTCAAGTGTTACATTTTTACATTGTAATCTCAATATAAGGAGCTGTCTAGATTTCCTGATTTATGTACTTAATATCAAGGCCTGAAAGTAACAAGATGGGAAAGAGAGAGAGAGAGAGAGAGAGAGAGAGAGAGAGAGAGAGAGAGAGAGGGGGGGGGGGGAGGAGGCCTCGGAAGCGCTCACCATGAGATGAATGATGCGCCGCTGAGGTGAGTTGTGGTTTTTGGCATGCAGCAAAAATTGTGAGCGCTTATTCAGCGGAGAAATGAATGTGATTCCAGTCTGGACCTCGAAGCACAGTGGGCCATCGAGGCGCTGCCACCTGAGATCAGACGTCAGGTGGTAGTTGTTGTTGTTAACGCTCTTGAAAGTGAAGTCAACGTTGGCGGTGTTGCTCTCTTGTTTCTGAACCCCGATCTCAAGCATCCATTTCTTCTGCTCGGCTGCCTCTACCTCCATATGTATGCTGTTCCTCTCTCCGTACTGCTGCAGCAGGAATGGCACCACTACTTTCATGTTGGAGTGGTAAGCTTTATTCAGAAGCATGAGTTTTATGCTGAAAGTTTCAATAGAAGATCACATCAGTTACATGATTTGTAACGCATTGTATCAAATCAAGAAATATCTTTTTTGGAGATCATGATGACGTCAGTGGCAAAGAAAGTGCTACAACAAGAGAACAATACTCACTGTAGAGTTGCTTCAGCGGGCCTTCCACTCTCCGGCACGATGTTGACATCGAGAGCGATCTTTTGTGATGAATCCTTGTCGGCATTCCAGAGCACCATCATCTGCCCCTGTTTTTGGCTCCAGTTGATATCCAGGAAAGCCTTGATCCTACGTGGGGAAGGAGAATGCGGCAGCAGGAGGGTGTTGGTGCTGATGTGAATAACATTTTCGGTGATGGAGATCTCAGTGTTTCCATCGAACAAAATAGGTATGTGTAGCTTGGCCTGTATGAAGAAGCCCTGAGAGGATGGAGTTTTAACGTTGCCCTCTAAAGATAAAAGCATTTCTTCTCCCTTCTTTATCTCCAGGAGCACAGTTTGCTTGCTTTCTTCGTACTCGAAGGAAAATACGAACTGATAGAGATTGTTGATTTTAATGTTAGCTCCAAATTTCGCAAGTGTTGGTGAATTCATATAGGTGACAGGACCGTGAAGCTGCACTACTATTTGTTGTCCACGCATGATAATTGCCTCGGCATTGTAGACCTCTCCCTGTTGTACAGCGCCGGCAGCCATTTTGATAGGCGCCATGTACCCGGGCATCTGAACCTGTTGATGAACAGACATGTTATGATGACACATACAAACCTTTTAATTAAACTAGCAATCACATGAGCAAATGTGGTACACACTCGATCATCAGGGAGCACCTTCGATATCAACGTCCTACTTATCTCTGCATCGAGAAAAAATTCAGTAAAAAGGAAATGCCAGCCAGTCATGGGCCACAGCAGCTTTCTTTGATAAAATGCACCTTCCCTATCTTACGGAGTGGAAGACAAAAGACATACCCAGAAAATAAACTTGATCTTGTGTGAATCCTTCTCGGCGCCGATCTCGAGCAGCTTCACGTTGTCACTTTTACGAGTAAGTTGCAGACTGATCGCTCTCCTCGTCTCCTGGCACTCAATCCTCTGTTGCATCTCGTACTCTGTTTGCCCGATCTTGGCTGAGAAACGGTTATTACAACTATTAGAGATTATAATTCATTTATAGATTTAATTCGTTGTGGTGAATCTTAACTCTAAGGGTTATTTCCTCTAAATGTTGTAAAAACGGCACTGTGTTCTGCATTAGACATAACAATTGCTTCACTCGGAGTTTATTTTATCCTGTCCACCTCAGTGTTGGTAGCAATGTTTGTGTTTAGCCAGGAATGATGACTGTGATACAAGTGTGAAGATAACGAGGTTGTCCAAGCAAACCTAACGCACACCGTGTCTTTTTGTTGTGCTCATCATAAGGAAATATGGTGAGCTGTTGGAAAAACCTCTACGATGCATCCTTTGCTCTACTAACCGTTAACAAAGAGTTGCTCTATGAAATCCACTCCATGTGTCCCCTGAAGGCGGAGGTCAACCTGGAAGTCAATCAGCATCTCCTTTTCGTGGAGCAGCTGGAGACCCGAAGAATAATTACTCCTCTGGCTGGATTCTCCCGAGTCGCGGAAGAAGATTATGAACATCCAACCGTCGATGCCAGCCTTGAGTTCAAGTTGGCGCATCCGCACTGGGAGGGGCACGCCGTTGTAGTACTTGAAGTTTACAACGGCTAGAAAGAGATAATTGTGTTGAAATACTAAAAAAAAAAAAGATAACTTGGCTGGTTTGGTATGATGATAATTTTTCCTTACTCAAGAAAATTTAAAGTTGTAGAGTGTATGTTTTCCTTACCCTCAAGACTGAAGGGAATGTATTGCATGAGGCTGTTCTTGGTCTCGGCCGAGATGTGCATCACCATACTAGGCATCATGTGGTCCAGTGTTAGCTGTCCAGTGAACATTTTGGACTCCTGAGAGATGCTGTTGGAGGGGCTCCAATAGACATCCATCTCGTATTTCATGCCATTCGTAGTACTCGTTTTCTTTATCTGTACTTTTAATACTTGTAAAAATTCCATGCCATTGTTCGTGAAGGAGAAGTCAGCCTGGAAGCTCATTTGTTCGGGCCTGTTAATGAAGTTAATCCTGGCCTTGCCGTGGGTGACAGATGATAGGAGCTTAACCTCGGCAAGATAAGATTCACTGTCTTTCTTGAGGTTAACTTCCACATTGGCCTCCTTGGGTGAAGACGAGCCCACTACAGAGACTTTGGCTGCATACTTTTTGTCTTGTGTCGCTGTGTCTGCATTAACGGCTATCTTGTATCCAGTGATGGTGGATTCTATTTTGTTGACTGAAAGTGTGACCAGGGCTGGGGATCCCAGTGGCAGAGCGTTAGCTCGGAAGATGTCCGGTACGTTGACGTCATAGCACATCTTGATACCGAACACTGACTCAAGTGCAGTGAAGCATGAATTATGGTGGACTCTGACGTCTTGCATGGAAGGTGGCAGAATCTTGGTATCTGGCTGGTTTTTCGTGTGTTTCATGAGGAACGTTTCGCTGTGAACGCGAATTATTTCCATCTTGTCGGGGATGTCCACCTCAATCTGTAGCTCTTGGCTGCTCTGGCCGCCCACCTTGATGGCGACACCATTGCTGCTCGAGACAGTGGTGTTCATCTTGAGTCCACTCTTGGAAATGTAGGCGTCGTAGCCAATGAAGCCGTGTGTCTCCACAGAGAATGACGGTAGGATCTTGAGTTTACTACCGCTACCTCCTTGGCCATTTAGGTTCGTTTCCATTTTGATTCCAGCTACGGCCACAGTCTCCCAGGTCATCTTCAGCGGTGTGCCCTGAATAGTTGGGAAGGAGTAGTCCAGTCCCAGGTGAGCTGCCCTCATCTTGTCTAGGTTCATGTTTTTCAAGCTGCTCAGCATTTGCATCAGGTACCGGACAGAGGCTTCCACTAAGTGGTGTATGTTGATGTCCTGCAGCTGTTCAGACAGAGAGGCATAGTTGATCTCTTGACCCAGAAAGCGAGCAAAAAAGTCGGCCTGGAACTGTCCATACTGAGGGCCATAGAGCTTGCTGATGATACTCTCAAGAGCTGCATAGTCTACAGACCTCCTCTCTCTGATGGCGACCTCTAGTTCTTGTTTAATTGTACTCCAATGTTTTTGGATGAAGGAGACCAGATCATTGAACATCTTGCTGTAACTGGACGTCTTGAGGTAGCTTGCAGGTCCCAAAAGTTGAGCGATGATCGGTTCCATACCCTCAAGACGAGCTCCAATCTCTCCAATGTTGATGGGAATACCGGTTCCATCAAGAGCTGCAGTCAAGTTTGCGACCAGGGAACGAGGGATCATGGAGCCAGGGGCGTAGATCAGGTTGGACTCCACCTCAGCACCAAGACCAAGGGATTGGGAGAAGTAGGAGAAGTCTAGGTTTTGGGAATACTTCCTGAGGTCAGCCTCAAAATCTTGGGGCACGATGATATTCGTCAGCATGTAGCGCAGCCTCTGCTTTTCTGGAGCATCTGACTGTTGCAGGTTTAGAAGGTTGCTCAGGATAAACCCACGAACTGAAAAAAATCACAGTATTTCAAGTTAAATTTCGTACGGAGAGACACTTGACACTCGGTGAATCATATAGAAAAAAAAAAAAAAAATCTTACCCTGGGTGTTTTCTTCGTAGGAGATCTTAGTCACAATATTTTGCAGGTCCTCGTAGTTGGCGCAGCGAACTGCAGCTAGATAAGCTGCAATGCGAACCTCTGTGTGCTGCTCCGGACGGAGGGCATACTGAACAAGCTTTTGTGTCACCTGTTAGCAAAGATAGAAAGACACGGTAACATAGTCAGGATCATTGAGATTTGCTTGGCGTTTCCCATGTTGGCGTAAATCACATGGAGCAAGAAGACACTTACCGGACGTTGACACTTGGTCAGCCTGAAGGCTTGTGC
>NC_087156.1:25996996-26041996 GCF_035594125.1 Scylla paramamosain | reverse complement strand
CGCTGTTCGACGGAGTGCCCGTTGGCCGCTGCCAAGCTGTCTTTCACTCCAGGCAAAACTTACTCGTACACTTACACAGGAAAGTCCAATGTACAGCTGAAAGGCGTGGATGGCGGCATCGTGGAGACACAATGGGAAGAACAAGTGCTGCTGACTGTTCTCGGCCCGTGCGACGTGGCCATCTCCTTCAAGGGCTCCAAGGTGGATGGCAAGACAGGTAAGTCCCAACCACGTAGTCCAGTGGTCTCACTCCACGCTACACAGGCCAACAGACCTCTCTTATATTACTTCCCGCGTTGCTCTAGGATTGCCTGGGTCCGATAAGTTGGAGAGGTACCCGCTGGTGGTGGCGATGACCGACGGACGAGTGCAGCGCGTGTGCAGTCATCCCGATGACGATACATGGGCAATCAACATGAAGAAGGGCGTCGTTTCGGCTCTGCAGATAAGCCTGCCGTCCCTCTCCATCAGCAATTCAGGACTCAACTTTACAGAGGTAATAACGACTGTGGATGCGTTCATCCAGTCAATCACATGTTATGCTTCTGTTAAAGGTCAGATGAGCTTAATTTTGGAAGGCCAAGATACTAAAGCTTCCTATCTGTGATAACAGACGGACGTGCTGGGGACGTGCCCGACCTACTACGAGGTACAAGCTGAAGGTGCCAAAGTGCTGGTGAAGAAGGAAAAGAACCATCGCTTATGCCAAGAGCATTATCCTACCCCAGACGAGATTAACCTGCCACATCTGATGGGCCCCTTGCCCATCCAGGAGTCACGGTCGAGTTGCAGGCAAGAGATCGACAGCGGCATCATCTCTTCAGTCGTGTGTGAGGACAAGAAGGTGATAAGGCCATCGTACGGCATCTACAAGTATGTGGAAGCCAAGCAAGAGTCAACACTGAGGCTCACCTCAAGCGAGGCTTCTGCGCCAGATACCATCTCCCGCATTGGTCAGGACGAGCTGGTGCCCAGGAGCCTCCGTTACGACTACGAGACTGCAAAGAAGGATCCCTCCCTGGTGCCAGAGCTGGAGCAAACCCTGAGATATCTCTGCGAGATCACCACAGATGGAGTTGAAGCCCATGCCGCTGCACAGTTGAGCAAGGCCGTGCACCTGATGCGCCTCATCCCTGAGCAAGGTTTCAATGAAATCTACACAAAGATGCGCAATAAACAGATATGTCCGCAACACAGCAGGCTGGAGAGTCTGTATATGGACGCGATTGCCTTCGTTCATGAACCCGAATCGGTTCCTGTGATGGTCAAAGAACTGGTGGAAGGACGAGCCACCGGAACTCTCGCTGCCCTTTATTCTACCGCATTTTACCTCGTGCCTCGCCCTGATGTGACAGCCATTCGAGCACTAGAGCCTCTTTTTAAGTCCAATGCTGACCTGAGTTCTGCGAAGCTGGCAGCCGCCTCCATGGTGAACACATACTGTCGCCACAAACCACACTGCCATGAGGAATCTCATGTGAGAAACCTGGTGCAGGCTCTCAAGCAGAAGATTGAGGAAGATCTCGCGTCCTCTAGCAGCGAGGAGACTCAGAGGCAGACTCTGTCCGCCTTCAAGAGCCTTGGCAACATGGGCGTCATGACACCAGAGGCGGCTGACAAGGTGATTCTCTATATGGAGAAGGAAAACAAAAAAGTCAGCAATCGTGTAGCTGCTGCACAAGCCTTCAGGCTGACCAAGTGTCAACGTCCGGTAAGTGTCTTCTTGCTCCATGTGATTTACGCCAACATGGGAAACGCCAAGCAAATCTCAATGATCCTGACTATGTTACCGTGTCTTTCTATCTTTGCTAACAGGTGACACAAAAGCTTGTTCAGTATGCCCTCCGTCCGGAGCAGCACACAGAGGTTCGCATTGCAGCTTATCTAGCTGCAGTTCGCTGCGCCAACTACGAGGACCTGCAAAATATTGTGACTAAGATCTCCTACGAAGAAAACACCCAGGGTAAGATTTTTTTTTTTTTTTTTCTATATGATTCACCGAGTGTCAAGTGTCTCTCCGTACGAAATTTAACTTGAAATACTGTGATTTTTTTCAGTTCGTGGGTTTATCCTGAGCAACCTTCTAAACCTGCAACAGTCAGATGCTCCAGAAAAGCAGAGGCTGCGCTACATGCTGACGAATATCATCGTGCCCCAAGATTTTGAGGCTGACCTCAGGAAGTATTCCCAAAACCTAGACTTCTCCTACTTCTCCCAATCCCTTGGTCTTGGTGCTGAGGTGGAGTCCAACCTGATCTACGCCCCTGGCTCCATGATCCCTCGTTCCCTGGTCGCAAACTTGACTGCAGCTCTTGATGGAACCGGTATTCCCATCAACATTGGAGAGATTGGAGCTCGTCTTGAGGGTATGGAACCGATCATCGCTCAACTTTTGGGACCTGCAAGCTACCTCAAGACGTCCAGTTACAGCAAGATGTTCAATGATCTGGTCTCCTTCATCCAAAAACATTGGAGTACAATTAAACAAGAACTAGAGGTCGCCATCAGAGAGAGGAGGTCTGTAGACTATGCAGCTCTTGAGAGTATCATCAGCAAGCTCTATGGCCCTCAGTATGGACAGTTCCAGGCCGACTTTTTTGCTCGCTTTCTGGGTCAAGAGATCAACTATGCCTCTCTGTCTGAACAGCTGCAGGACATCAACATACACCACTTAGTGGAAGCCTCTGTCCGGTACCTGATGCAAATGCTGAGCAGCTTGAAAAACATGAACCTAGACAAGATGAGGGCAGCTCACCTGGGACTGGACTACTCCTTCCCAACTATTCAGGGCACACCGCTGAAGATGACCTGGGAGACTGTGGCCGTAGCTGGAATCAAAATGGAAACGAACCTAAATGGCCAAGGAGGTAGCGGTAGTAAACTCAAGATCCTACCGTCATTCTCTGTGGAGACACACGGCTTCATTGGCTACGACGCCTACATTTCCAAGAGTGGACTCAAGATGAACACCACTGTCTCGAGCAGCAATGGTGTCGCCATCAAGGTGGGCGGCCAGAGCAGCCAAGAGCTACAGATTGAGGTGGACATCCCCGACAAGATGGAAATAATTCGCGTTCACAGCGAAACGTTCCTCATGAAACACACGAAAAACCAGCCAGATACCAAGATTCTGCCACCTTCCATGCAAGACGTCAGAGTCCACCATAATTCATGCTTCACTGCACTTGAGTCAGTGTTCGGTATCAAGATGTGCTATGACGTCAACGTACCGGACATTTTCCGAGCTAACGCTCTGCCACTGGGATCCCCAGCCCTGGTCACACTTTCAGTCAACAAAATAGAATCCACCATCACTGGATACAAGATAGCCGTTAATGCAGACACAGCGACACAAGACAAAAAGTATGCAGCCAAAGTCTCTGTAGTGGGCTCGTCTTCACCCAAGGAGGCCAATGTGGAAGTTAACCTCAAGAAAGACAGTGAATCTTATCTTGCCGAGGTCAAGCTCCTGTCATCTGTCACCCACGGCAAGGCCAGGATTAACTTCATTAACAGGCCCGAACAAATGAGCTTCCAGGCTGACTTCTCCTTCACGAACAATGGCATGGAATTTTTACAAGTATTAAAAGTAGAGATAAAGGAAACGAGTACTACGAATGGCATGAAATACGAGATGGATGTCTATTGGAGCCCCTCCAACAGCATCTCTCAGGAGTCCAAAATGTTCACTGGACAGCTAACACTGGACCACATGATGCCTAGTATGGTGATGCACATCTCGGCCGAGACCAAGAACAGTCTCATGCAATACATTCCCTTCAGTCTTGAGGGTAAGGAAAACATACACTCTACAACTTTAAATTTTCTTGAGTAAGGAAAAATTATCATCATACCAAACCAGCCAAGTTATCTTTTTTTTTTTTTAGTATTTCAACACAATTATCTCTTTCTAGCCGTTGTAAACTTCAAGTACTACAACGGCGTGCCCCTCCCAGTGCGGATGCGCCAACTTGAACTCAAGGCTGGCATCGACGGTTGGATGTTCATAATCTTCTTCCGCGACTCGGGAGAATCCAGCCAGAGGAGTAATTATTCTTCGGGTCTCCAGCTGCTCCACGAAAAGGAGATGCTGATTGACTTCCAGGTTGACCTCCGCCTTCAGGGGACACATGGAGTGGATTTCATAGAGCAACTCTTTGTTAACGGTTAGTAGAGCAAAGGATGCATCGTAGAGGTTTTTCCAACAGCTCACCATATTTCCTTATGATGAGCACAACAAAAAGACACGGTGTGCGTTAGGTTTGCTTGGACAACCTCGTTATCTTCACACTTGTATCACAGTCATCATTCCTGGCTAAACACAAACATTGCTACCAACACTGAGGTGGACAGGATAAGATAAACTCCGAGTGAAGCAATTGTTATGTCTAATGCAGAACACAGTGCCGCTTTAACAACATTTAGAGGAAATAACCCTTAGAGTTAAGATTCACCACAACGAATTAAATCTATAAATGAATTATAATCTCTAATAGTTGTAATAACCGTTTCTCAGCCAAGATCGGGCAAACAGAGTACGAGATGCAACAGAGGATTGAGTGCCAGGAGACGAGGAGAGCGATCAGTCTGCAACTTACTCGTAAAAGTGACAACGTGAAGCTGCTCGAGATCGGCGCCGAGAAGGATTCACACAAGATCAAGTTTATTTTCTGGGTATGTCTTTTGTCTTCCACTCCGTAAGATAGGGAAGGTGCATTTTATCAAAGAAAGCTGCTGTGGCCCATGACTGGCTGGCATTTCCTTTTTACTGAATTTTTTCTCGATGCAGAGATAAGTAGGACGTTGATATCGAAGGTGCTCCCTGATGATCGAGTGTGTACCACATTTGCTCATGTGATTGCTAGTTTAATTAAAAGGTTTGTATGTGTCATCATAACATGTCTGTTCATCAACAGGTTCAGATGCCCGGGTACATGGCGCCTATCAAAATGGCTGCCGGCGCTGTACAACAGGGAGAGGTCTACAATGCCGAGGCAATTATCATGCGTGGACAACAAATAGTAGTGCAGCTTCACGGTCCTGTCACCTATATGAATTCACCAACACTTGCGAAATTTGGAGCTAACATTAAAATCAACAATCTCTATCAGTTCGTATTTTCCTTCGAGTACGAAGAAAGCAAGCAAACTGTGCTCCTGGAGATAAAGAAGGGAGAAGAAATGCTTTTATCTTTAGAGGGCAACGTTAAAACTCCATCCTCTCAGGGCTTCTTCATACAGGCCAAGCTACACGTACCTATTTTGTTCGATGGAAACACTGAGATCTCCATCACCGAAAATGTTATTCACATCAGCACCAACACCCTCCTGCTGCCGCATTCTCCTTCCCCACGTAGGATCAAGGCTTTCCTGGATATCAACTGGAGCCAAAAACAGGGGCAGATGATGGTGCTCTGGAATGCCGACAAGGATTCATCACAAAAGATCGCTCTCGATGTCAACATCGTGCCGGAGAGTGGAAGGCCCGCTGAAGCAACTCTACAGTGAGTATTGTTCTCTTGTTGTAGCACTTTCTTTGCCACTGACGTCATCATGATCTCCAAAAAAGATATTTCTTGATTTGATACAATGCGTTACAAATCATGTAACTGATGTGATCTTCTATTGAAACTTTCAGCATAAAACTCATGCTTCTGAATAAAGCTTACCACTCCATCATGAAAGTAGTGGTGCCATTCCTGCTGCAGCAGTACGGAGAGAGGAACAGCATACATATGGAGGTAGAGGCAGCCGAGCAGAAGAAATGGATGCTTGAGATCGGGGTTCAGAAACAAGAGAGCAACACCGCCAACGTTGACTTCACTTTCAAGAGCGTTAACAACAACAACTACCACCTGACGTCTGATCTCAGGTGGCAGCGCCTCGATGGCCCACTGTGCTTCGAGGTCCAGACTGGAATCACATTCATTTCTCCGCTGAATAAGCGCTCACAATTTTTGCTGCATGCCAAAAACCACAACTCACCTCAGCGGCGCATCATTCATCTCATGGTGAGCGCTTCCGAGGCCTCCTCCCCTCTCTCTCTCTCTCTCTCTCTCTCTCTCTCTCTCTCTCTCTCTTTCCCATCTTGTTACTTTCAGGCCTTGATATTAAGTACATAAATCAGGAAATCTAGACAGCTCCTTATATTGAGATTACAATGTAAAAATGTAACACTTGACTATACGCTGATGATGAAGGTTACGGGAGAGTATAAGTGTTAGTTTGTGCAGGTAGAAATTGAATGGATGACGTTTATCTTTTTATGGTTTGTCCAAAGGTACATACAAGTTGCACATTAAAGACACGCTTTGAATTCTGGTAACGTTCTACCAATATAAGAGTATTAAAATACTTCTTTGTTTCAGATGGAAGCCTCAACGCCGAGTACGCAACCGCCACTGAAGATCAACTTCTCATTGGAGAACAAGGACTATTCGTACGTCACAAAGCTGCAAAGTGAGGTCAGCAGTCCTGAGACGGTATTCATGTGGCAGCTGGAGACCTATCCAGAGGGTGGAGTAAAACGCTTAGAAAATACTATCGATCTCACAGCCATTCGGAACGTAGTGAAAGTCGTGAGCAGCATGGTGGGTTTGCGAGGAAGCTCACCCTTGGTCACCTCTGCCTATCAGAAGAGAAACGCCTACCGTTATCGCTACACCCAGTCTTCCCCTGGCACCCACTCCTTCATAATTGAACAGCCCTCCCGCACCGTGGAAGCCGAGACCACCTACTCTCCCTCTAAGGTGGGCATCAAGTTCTATCCGAACAGAGGTGAGAGCGAGGCCAAGTACGAGGTGTCTGGCGAGTACATCGACAGCTTGTGGGGAGGCAAGTCCAGACTGCAGGGCCGAATGAGCCATCCCATGTTGTCAAGGGACATGACAGCGGCGGTAGAGTATGCAAGAAGCGGCAGCAGTCAACAAGGATCTTTCGAGTTGGATGTCTTCCCTAATACAGCTGACAAAATCACCGGTTCCCTAACCTCCGTCCTGCGGGCAAACAATACCATCGCCATCGAGGCTAATCTTTCTGCCAGGGTGAGTGAGATCAAACATGTGGCGATAATCACAGCCATTTCACCACGAAGCAATGTCTGTAATGTGTTCCCTTTTGCAGGTACTGCAGGTGAAACCTAGAGTGATGATGGAGGTGTCCTGGGCAGCTCACACCGCGGCCTTTAATTTCACCTTCCAAGAGACTCCGTCGTCACCAGAATCGCTCAAGGTCTACGCCAAGTATGACCGTATCTCGAGGAATCACGCAGCAGTGACCTTCCATCTAGCAGGTGAGGGTCGCCCCACGATGGACGTGTCCGGCGTAATAGAGCCTCGCTACGGCCCTCACTGTGATGGCTTCGCGCTGCTAGCTAATGCACGCACCTCACTTCTTGGCAACTTCGCTGTCAATTCGACTGTGTGCAGACCTATGTTCCTCGAACTGGTCTTCAAGAAGCAGAATTCCGAAAACGTCTACAAAGCTGCTATTGGAATTCAGTTGCCTTACAAAGCTGAAATAAGCCTCTCCGAGAGCGACACATTCCAAACATGGGATAAATACATCTCCCTCATCGGTATCGAGCTTGCAACTCCACATCGCATTAAGATCGACTATGAATACAGGCAGAACGAAATGGCAACACTGAAGGTGAGACATCATCATGATTCTGATCCTCTCTCTCTCTCTCTCTCTCTCTCTCTCTCTCTCTCTCTCTCTCTCTCTCTCTCTCTCTCTCTCTCTCATGATACATTACATTATTACTGTTATGTATGTTTTTACTGGAATCTTGTCCTTTGCAGGATTCGGTGTTGAATGACGTGTACCGAATTACGGAGGAGGTCTTGTTGTGGACGGATCGAGTGTACAGCGAGGTAAAGCGACAAGCTGGACAGGCAGGCGTCCCATTCCCTGCTCCTGAAATCCGTCAGCTGCTGCAGGAGGTTAAGCGCGACATCATGGAGATTTATGCCGACGTGATCTACAATGACATTTTGTACGAGTGGGACACATTGATGCAAATTCTGCACGGGCCAACTGCCACCTTTATCAAGGAGTTCATTTTCCAGTCATTGCAAACCATGGCCCATATGCAAAGGGAGTGGGCAGTCTATATGGTGCAGCAGATCATGGAACTGAAGCAACATTTTGAACCTGTTATCAACAAAATTACTGAAGGTACAGTCAGTATGTGTGTGTGTGTGTGTGTATGGCTAGGTGATCTAGTGGATGGTTGTGGTTATTCTCTCTTTTTTAATCCATCTGTCAATCAGTTAATCAATTTTTTCAATCCATCAATCATTCAATTACATTAATGAATGGATGAATCAATCGTCTTATCTATATCTCTATGTATCCACTTGTCATCTGTGTGTCTTTATGCATCCCATGGACTCAGTGCTTCATCCAATGATTTGACCTCGCCAGCTGTGAGAGAGGTGGGTCAGTGGATGCATACTGGTGAGGAGCCTGAAATGGTGCGTCGCCTGGTGGAGGATTTGGAAAGATCTGCCATCTACCACATTCTACAGACTCACATAATCGAGCCCATCAGGGAGATCTACCCACAGCAGTACCAGGCTACTATGGAGGTTGTTGCTAAGGTCATAGACACCCTCCGCCATGACCTGCTCATGATGCAGCACAAAGTGTTGGCCTCGCCGACGCTGCACAGGATAATCCACAAGATCGCCGCCTTGAGTCAGGTAAGAAGCATCACTTCGCACTCTGCATTATATTTCATTGGTAACCTTTTGTCTTCCACTTTTCAGTAAAGCTATGTGCAGCGGAGGAGTTTATTCTTTGCTTTTCGCAACAGGATGACATACTGAGGCAGACGTTGGAGTGGTGGGAGAGCCAAGTGACGCAGAGTGTTCTCATCATCGCCCCAGAACCTGGCGTATACCATGTTGGGATTCAAATTCCACTGTACCGACCCATCTACTCCCTCATGCAAGTTGTGAACATGACGATGCAGTCCCCTCCTTCTCTCACGAAGAAGATCCTCCTGTCCGCCGAGGGCTTTAGCCCTATCCCAGTGAGCAAGATTTTGAAGACCTATTACGATTGGGTCCCCAGGAACTTGTCCGCATTACCACTGACCTTAAACCGATCTGCCCTGGTGGTGGGCGACACTGAGATTTTCACCTTTGACGGTGTTCTCCTCCGCATGCCTCGCTCATCCTGTAAGGTGCTGCTTGCTTCCGTGCCCGATGTGGTCTCCGTCTACATGTCCCACCCTCAGCCCTCAGGGGCACCAGAGGTCACTTTGCAGGTTGGATCCACCAAGGCCATCATCAAGCCAAACATGGAAGTGGACGTCAATGGTCGCCAGGTGCACGGCAGGCAGACTGTGGGTGACGTAGTCATAGAAGTCAATCCTCACTATGTGACACTCGTCTCCCCAATGTTGGGCGTTCAGTTGATGAAGGAGGAGCGTGTGGTGATGGTGAACGCATCTACGTGGGTCTTTAACCACACCAGGGGCCTCTTGGGATTGTATGACAATGAGCGAGCCAACGACAGAATGATGAGCAATGGCAGGAACGCCTCTAGTCTGCACGATCTAGTGAACTCTTGGCAGGAGAACCCCAGCTGTTCCACACCATCCATCACTCCAATCGACCCCACGCATGTTCCCGTGAAGGAAAGTGTTTTGTGTGACTTCCTCTTCTTCCAGATGAAGCCATGTATGCCTGTGGTGAGCCCCAAGCCCTTCATACAGAGCTGTCTCATTCAGTCTCGCCCCTTCGAAGTAGCTCACTCCTACCAGTCCTTCTGCCGCATGCAAGGCGTCATGTTTCCGCTTTCGATCTACTAACGACACGGACTAGACAATGACTACTCACTGCTAAACAGGTTTCGCCTAATGTAACATAGCAAAGCGTGTCCTTGAATTGTGAGACATGCAAAAAAAAAAAAAAAGAATAAATAAATAGAAAAAATAATAATAAATAATGCATTGATTTTAAGCCTTTTTTTTTTTTTTTTTATCACCTGCACGTTACAATGACATTGATTATAAGATCTTGGATGAAGATAAGAGCCGTACTAGGAGTTTAGTTTGGAAGTGAAAGATTTATTGCAGACAGTTTGGAAGTGAAAGATTTGTTGCAAACTATATCAAAAGTTTGTGATATGTCTAAGGCAAGAAGGAAAGTTTCACCAAAATTCCTAAAAGATCACCAAGACTCAGTAAGGAAAGCCAGAAGATTACCAGTAGAGCTGTTACGACGGAACATGCACTGGCGTTCACATACAAGGTTATTAAGTGATAGATTTTGAAGAATGTTAATTTTTAGAATAGATTAAAAGTCCAGAAAAGCAGGATTTTAAAGCAATTGGATTGTAGTTTGATGGATTAGATCGGTCATTCTTTTTAGGAACAAGTTGAAAGTAAGCATATTTCTAGAAGGATATAAAAGTAGATGTTGATTGACATATCTGAAAGAATTTGACCTCGCAAGGTGTGAGCATGGAGGCAGTTAAGGAGGAAAAAAAAAAAAAAGGAGGGCATGGAAAAAAAATCATTATGAAGGATCTTAACAGGAGGCATGAAATAGCTGAACGGTAGAGGAGAGGGAGGAACAATATATATAATTTGACCTTTTCTTTGCACGAGGAAGTTTTTGACTATTTGGAGAACATTCCTGTCCTGGTTTCGGGGAAAAAATGTAAACTGAATGAATTTCAAGAGATAGAAGGCTTAAGTTGAGTTGAACCAACATTTGGAAGATTTTGGGTGAGAGAAAGAATGAGGAATGTTCGCCTCCCTGCCAGATACCTCCATTATGCACTCAGCATACAGAGACGGTTCCCTGACTTAGAAACAGTAGTCATGCCATGGAAAATCAGAATGACCCTCCAATCAGCAGACGGAAAACGTTAAAGGCACCTCTGCTTTGAAGGATGATGCGGAGAAATTGCAGCAATAGGACAATATATATATATATATATATATATATATATATATATATATATATATATATATATATATATATATATATATATATATATATATATATTGTCATGGATCGGTGTTTCCTTTACGTTACCCCTGCCGATCACATGCGACTCCTGGTTGAGTCTCCAGGTAGACTAGGGTAGGACACTCAAAAGAAAGCACAGTCGTAAATATTTGACTTATATTTACACAGTAATTACAACAAAGGCCTGGCTAGCTATGGCTACACTCAGTGGCGCGTGGGCCGCACACAAAGAAATACCTATTCCTTCGGAAGTGAGGCCAATGCCCGGTCCTTTTATGTTGTGAGAGCACAGCCTTACGTTAAGTTACTGGGTCACGGAGGTAATTAGTCGGCACTATGCACTGTATCACTTATGCCGGGCAAGAAGCGTCGACCACGTGGTCGCTGGGTGACTGGAAATGAAATCTTGTTAACAGGCCTTACCACAAATAACTCACCCCAGGCGTTCCACTGGTGTACTCACTCCTCCAGTCTGCTTCGATGAAAGCCAGCTTCGTTGGTCAGGGCTTCGGCTTACCGCTGCACCACGCTGTCCTTTCTGCAGGCTGGTTCGGGAGGAGTCGAGGAGGGCACGTCCTGTGCGCTGGGTGACCTGGCTGGGAGTGAGGCCGAGCAAGGTCGTGCCCCGCTGACCTCGCCCGCGCGCATTGATACAGGCTCCGCCCACCTGCCCGCATGGCGGATGGTTCTCTCCTATGACGGGGCGGTAATTTATTGCCCTCTCAAAATCTAGTGTCCCTGTGCTCTCACATTACCCCATACAAACGAGGATTTTTTTTTCGGAAAAAAAAATTCTAAGCCTTACTAGCTACTAATGGTTGTGTGTGTAGACTAAAAGGGGTCTTCGGGTGGAAGCTCAGGTGGCTCATGAGGGTAAAACCCCGTATTTACGTTAAGAATCTCGCTTAGGGGGAAAACTCCTGAACCAGCTGAACCTTCCCGTTCCTTTTGCAAGACGAAATATCGTCAGACTTAAACCGCCCTCCCATTGTTATGTATGTCTGTGTATAACATAACGGAGTGTAGGTGTTCGAGCGTACGTAATATATGTGTAAGAGACACGCAGACGCTACACGAACACGGAGCGGTGTCTTCGGATTCATCTTGGGGAAGACGCAGCGTGGTGTCACCCCTCTCTGGGAGACACGAGCGTGTTCTGAACGGCCTTCAGGTCAGGATTGGCCTCAGAGCCCCTCTGCCAACAAAGAGAAAGTTTAGTGTCTTCATAGTACCATATACATCCCATATTCAAACACAGAACACAAGTGACAACTCATCCTGTAGTTGGGGTGTAGTAGTGTGGGTGGTTACTCGTCTCGCTGGGCCACCACATAACCTGGTCCACACTCTTCCTCTCCAGGCACCCAAGGCGTCCTCCCTAAGGATGCTGCTGCTAGGGGCGAAACTGGGGTGATTATGTGCAGGTACCCCACAAAGTAGGGACACCTGGTGCTGGAATGGGTAGGCATTATGCATGACATGTAAACATAGGCACACTCCTTCAGACCGATCTAGAATATAATACAACTTAGTTACCTAACCAGACGCATGGCAAGATCATCTCTTTACTGAGGTGAAGAGGTACTACTCGCTCGTCTCAGCCGATGCGCTAGTCCCTTCTAAAAGGCGAGACAGCACGTCGGCCCCGACATTGTCTCGGCCACGGATGTACTGAACTCGCATCTGAAATTGTTGCAAATACAGAGCCCATCTCATTATTCGGGAGTTTGCATTCTTAGAGGTACGCAGTGACTCCAGGGGCATGTGGTCTGTCTGCAATACAAACTCATCCCCGTATAAGTAGAAGTAGAATTTCTTTATTCCATCTACTACGGCGAGTAGTTCACGTTCTACCGTGCTGTAGTTCTTCTCTGCCGGTTTGAGCTTCCTGCTGTGATAGGCCACGGGGAAGATGTCGCCGTCCTTCTCCTGCAGTAACACAGCACCCAAACCTTCACAGGATGCATCGGTCGAGGACAAACCTGCGGTAATACCCTGCTAACCCTAGAAACGATCGGACCTGTCTTTTGGTGTGGGGAACAGGAGCTTCCTTTATTTTCTGAACCTTGTCCTCCAAGCAGAGGCACTGTCCTTGACTCACCTTGTGGCCTAGGAATTCGACATCTGCCTTGGCCAACTCACACTTGCTCGGCTTAACCGTCATGTTGGCATCTCTGAGTTTATCAAGGACCATACGTAACAGTCTTACGTGGTCCTCCAAATCCGTAGAATGAATCAGTACGTCATCTACGAAAACCTCGACCCCATTCAGGTCACCTAGTACCTGTCTTATTCGGCGGTTGAAGACCGCGGGAGAATTGGCAAGGCCGAAAGGAAGGACCCGATATTGATAGAGGCCGCTAGGGGTGGCAAAAGCCGTTATTTTCCTTGACTCGGGGTCAAGCGGGATCTGAAAGAATCCTTTCGTGAGGTCCAGTTTGCTAAACACCCTCGAGTGTGACAGCCGACTAAATATCTCCTGTTGGTCGAACATGGGCTCTGCGTCTATTTGTGTTACTGCGTTAATCCTTCGGAAGTCACCGCAGATCCTAACACTATCGTCTTTCTTGCGTACGACGACCATAGGACTACAGTACGGAGAATCGGATCTCTCGATAATGCCTAAGTCCTCCATTTCTTGTATTTCCTCAGCCACAGCGTCCCTAAGCTGCAGAGGGACCTGATAGGGTTTCACCTTCACTGGCTTTCGGTTCGTTAGGGTGATCTTGTGTGGCGACACCCGTGCCACGCGAGGCTTGTCAGAAAAGACCTCCGCGTATTCACCTAGAAGATCCTTTATTATCGATACTTCCTCAGGTGTTAGCCTTTCAGATAATGTGACGTCATCTACGGTCTCCGTCTGACGCTTTTGTACAGTGAGAGGACCGTCTCCTATGTCCTCTGCATCGTGAATCACAGCTGCACTACATTTGATCTCACCTTCCTCCTTCGCAGCTGTTGAAAGGGAAAAAATATCACGCACGGCTTTCAAACAGGTGGCCCTATCCTCAGCATATGCTGGTTCCTGAGCGCCAGCGCTACCAGAGATGGTAGGCGCGTGATACTCTTTAAGCATGTTAATGTGAAGACGTTTCCGTTTCCCATCAATCAATACTACATAATTTAAGTCGGAGACGCGCTCTAGGACCTCATAAGGCCCCTTCCACTGCGCCAGCAACTTATTATGAGCAGTGGGTAGGAGTACTAAGCACTCCTGGCCAGGCTGCAGGGTGCGTAGTCGCGCATTGCGATCATAATGGGCCTTTTGTACCTCCTGGGCCTTCAGGAGTTCTTCCTTGGCCATACGACAGGTTTCCCTAAGTCTGCCAGCCAGGTTTATAACATACTCGTATGTCGTACGTACCTCCGGACTTGGCACGTCCTCGTCCCATAGCTCTCTCAGCACTTGGAGTGGACCGCGCACTGCTCTCCCATAGAGTAGCTCGAAAGGCGAGAACTTCAGAGTACTCTGCGGTGCTTCCCTGTATGCGAACAGGAGAGGAGCCACAAATCTCGGCCATTCCTTGGGTTGCTCGGCGGCCTGCCGCTTGAGCATTTTTTTCAGTGTGCCGTTGAACCTTTCACACAGACCGTTACCCATGGGATGCCAGGGTGTCGTGTTAAGGCCCTTCACAGAAAGAATCCTAAACGTCTCGTCCATCATGGCAGACGTAAACTGAGTGCCTCGGTCACTCAGCACCTCCTTGGGAATGCCCACACGGCAGAATATCCCTACCAGCGCTTCAGCCACCGTGGTGGCCTCTATATTTTTCAGAGGTACTGCTTCAGGCCAACGGGTGCTGAAGTCCACACACGTGAGTAGATATTTTGATCCGTCAGTCGCGCGTGGCGTGATCGGCCCAACAATATCTACGGCTACCCTCTCAAATGGTTCGGATATAAGGGGCATGGGTCTTAGCGGCGCAGGTTTCACACGGCCCTTGTCTACAGTTTTTTGACACACGTCACAGGATCTCACGAATCTCGCGATATCGGCCATCACGCCAGGCCAGAAAAATGTGTGACTAATGCGGTCTTGTGTTTTCTGTCGCCCCATGTGACCACCCAAGGCCGCGCAGTGCCCCATCTCCATCACCGCGTGGCGGTACTGTGCAGGCACCACGAATTGCGACCGAGTCTCACCGAGGTCGGAGACGACTTCTCTATACAACTTTCCTCTGTGTTGGCAGAAGCGAGTCGTTCCGTATTTATTTACCCTCGATACCCCCTCAGCGGCTTGCTTCCGAATGTTTGCAAGGGAGGGATCGGTCTTTTGTGCGGCAGTGACGTTAGCGCTATTGAGCAGCTCGTCAGGTGATGTGAGCTTGAGAGGGACCACGGGCCGTGTGTCTCGTGCCTGGGCTCGTGTCAGGGCGGCACCTACTTGATCTTCGGTTTGGGTCGCGGCGTCCGTGTTCCGAACGTCCCTCACCCCTTCAACGTTACCGATTATCAATTCATAGATAGGCTGTTTCATCACAGCGCATTGAGGTGAGTGCATTGATACAGGCTCCGCCCACCTGCCCGCATGGCGGATGGTTCTCTCCTATGACGGGGCGGTAATTTATTGCCCTCTCAAAATCTAGTGTCCCTGTGCTCTCATATATATATATATATATATATATATATATATATATATATATATATATATATATATATATATATATATATATATATATATATATATATATATATATATATATATATATATATATATATATATATATATATATATATATATCGATCGAAAGAGTCCATCAGAGAAGACAGAGTGACGGAATAAGTGAAAGAATAAGAGGTTAGGTAAAGGTCATCAGTATTGGGAGTATCTCCAAAATGGTGAGGGACATAGGTATAGTTCTGCACTAATTGCTCCAGGTCGTGGGAATTAGCAAAATTAACGATTAATTCATCAGGTTGGTCAAAGAAAGGAGAAGAAAGCCAAAGATTGTGTTGAATACTGAAGTTTTCAAGAATGGAGATCAGGAAAGATTTAGGAAGGAAAGGAAAGATTTAGGATATGCTCCTCTTTGGAAGTTAGATAGTTATTCAGTTGTATACAGGACAAATTATTCTAATTTGGGAGTGACTCTGAAGTCGATACCAGATGTAAGTTGCGCACATAGACGCAATAAACATCTTTGGACTGAAAATGAGTATAGAAAAAAGTAGGAGGGAATAGAAAATGAATTACTGTTACTTGCCCTAGACACCTGTGTATGAAAAGAAGATGAGCTTTAGAAGAGAAGAGATATTCCACATATTGAGCCTTAGATCTAAGGCCACTAATGTTGCACAAGTTAATGTAGAAAAAGTTGAGGGCGGGTGGGGGTGTCAAGACACTATTGGTCGAAACCAAGAGATACGGATCTGGGCACATTTCTGGTCACCCAATGAGACGTGGACACCAAAGCTAGTCTTGGCGTCGCCATTTTGAAATTTGAATACTTTATTGAAATATATATATATATATATATATATATATATATATATATATATATATATATATATATATATATATATATATATATATATATATATATATATATATATTGTAATGTAGAGCGAGATAACGCAGTGAGGAAAGTAAGAATGATGAAAGAGAAAAGACAATATACGACAGAGAGAGAGAGAGAGAGAGAGAGAGAGAGAGAGAGAGAGAGAGAGAGAGAGAGAGAGTCAGGGTATGTATATATATATATATATATATATATATATATATATATATATATATATATATATATATATATATATATATATATATATATATATATATATATATATATATATATATATATATATATATATATATATATATATATATATATATCGATCGAAAGAGTCCATCAGAGAAGACAGAGTGACGGAATAAGTGAAAGAATAAGAGGTTAGGTAAAGGTCATCAGTATTGGGAGTATCTCCAAAATGGTGAGGGACATAGGTATGGTTCTGCACTAATTGCTCCAGGTCGTGGGAATTAGCAAAATTAACGATATATATATATATATATATATATATATATATATATATATATATATATATATATATATATATATATATATATATATATATATATATATATATATATATTTACGGTTAAGAGTGGCCGCTCGCTGCTATTAACTTACCATAAGAATTTCCGCGCACATCTACTTCCCTGATTAATTTACCTTAGTTGCCTCTGTTCAGTCAGTTTGAGTCTCACATACTTTGCAGCAGAAAAGTTGTCCTTGACAAAGAAACTGTCACTATTCATTTAGCCTCCTTTGTTTGATAAGAAGAATTTTCAAAAGTAAAGTGTTTTATTCAAGTAGAGACTGCTTGGGGAGCAGATGTGGGGGCAGGAGTCACAAGGGATCCTGTACACCTGTATTTCAGCCCTGAACTGAGTCCACATAGGAGGTGGTTCAGTGAAGCCAGTCCAGGTACAGAAGACTGGTGAAGGGGCTGGGAATTGTGGTTGTAACAATATATATACGAGTATATATATATATATATATATATATATATATATATATATATATATATATATATATATATATATATATATATATATATATATATATATATATATATATATATATATATATATATATATATATATATATATATATATATATATATATATATATATATATATATATATATATATATATATATATAAGCTAGTCACTTTCACTAGATCACGATTTTGGGTTTCGTAACCCTTCTTTAGTAGCGTGTTATAACCGCGGTGGGAATGGTTGGAGTTGCTGTGTGGCCCATTATTTATTCAGTGGCCTGTGGGGTCACCCTGGCTTGAATCGGTGATTGGCTGCCTGTGGGCTGTTGCTGCACTAGTTATGCGGCGGCTGTGATTGGGTGTTTCTTTTCATGCTTGGCAGGGCCTGAAGGTTTTTGGCTTGTATGTTGAGTTCAGGGCTGAATTCTTTGATGTACAAGGCTTCTAGTATGGCAAGGCACTTTGCATCAGTACACATGTCTACAATTTCAGTATTCTCTTTAGGCATTGTCTTGTGATCTTGATGTGTTGCTGCTGTAAGTGTTTCTTTGGGGCTGAGGATGTTAGGTGGTAACTGAGGCCTCTATACAGCTTCGTTGTCACGCCACCGTGACAGTCCTTCCACTGCCCAACAGTGTTTTAGTCTCAAGTCGAGTAGTATCGTTTACTACCTCCTGGGTGACAGGCCTTGTCAGGACCTGGCATGGAGGGAGTGTTTCACGGTTTCCTTGATTGCAAGTGAATCTATACACGACATAGGACTTATGAGATGTCTCTCTTTCCATGCGGGAACTGTTTCTGAGCAGGTGTCTGGTCTTCTTATTCTTGTAGTATATTTGGAGTTTTTTTTTCAGGCCATTGGGATTCACGTTTCTTTTCACTATTTGTGTGATGATCCTCTCTTCCTCTTCTTTGTATGCAGTACAGAAGAAGGCACGGTAAAATATGTTGATGTTGGGTTTTCTTGTATCTTCGGAGGACCTGGAGCTATGCCACTAATCAATGCTAAGAGCATTGAGGCAGGCGATATTCGTTTCAGTGAAGCCGTTGTTAATTAATACTTGCGATGTTCTTTCTATTTCTTTATGTAGTACTTGCTGCCAGGTAATGCAGTGTGTGAGTGCTCTGCAGATGTACTCACCAATGGTAGAGTCCTTCTATCTGTCAGGACATTCACTCCTGTTAAAGCAGTGTCCGGCATCAGTGGGCTTGGTGTATACCTCTGTATTAAAGGGATCTTGCTGCTGTTTCACGAGGACATCGAGGAAGGGAAGGCACAATTTACATTGTGCTCTATGGTAAAGGTAAGACCGGAGGTTTCTTCGAGCCAGCGGTTGAGTTATACGGCGCCATCTTCGTTCTTGGTCTTGATAAATATTTAATGAAATTAAACGAATAAACATTTAACAAAACTTGTATACGAGAAAATCTTCTGCCTGTATATACGCTCAATATATATATATATATATATATATATATATATATATATATATATATATATATATATATATATATATATATATATATATATATATATATATATATATATATATATATATATATATACGTGTGTGTGTGTGTGTGTGTTGAATCTTCCGAGTTTTCCACCATCTGGTTACGACTACACAGTCACTCTCAAACTAAATTTATGTGTTGTATACCTTTCACCTAATTCCTCTGATTAAAATAAATTTTTGACTACTTATCTTTCAAAGTGCAACACATTCTTACTCTCTTCCCTTTTTTCGGAGATCTCCATTCTAGGAGATTTCAATGTTCACCACCACCTTTGGCATTCCTCTCCCTTCACTGACCATCCTGATGAACTTGCCTTTAACTTTGCTATCCTCCACGACTTAGAGCAACTGGTACAACACCCTACACGTATTCCTGACCGTCTTGGAGATTCTTGACATTTTCCTAACCTCTAATCCTTCTGCTTATTCTGTTACCCTGTCTTCTCCGTTGGTCCTCTGATCACAAAATCATATCTGTATTTTGTCCTATCTCTCTAATCCCTCCTAAGGATCCCCCAAAGTGGAGGTGCCTCTTGCGTTTTGCCCCTGCTAAATGAGGGGACCTGAAGAGATATAATGCTGATTTTCCTTGGAATGACTACTGGTTCTGTGTCAGAGACCCGTGTCTGTGTGCTGAGCGCATAACAGAGGTGATAGTGTCTGGCATGAAGGTTACATTCCTCACTCATTCTCTCGACCTAAACCTTCCAAACCTTGGTTTAACACAGCCTGTTCTCGTGCTATACATGATAGAGAGGTGGCCCACAACAGGTACTTGAGCCCTCCATCATCTTTATATTTCTGCCCGGAATCATGCCAAGTCTGTTCTCTAGCTAGCCAAACTAGCCAACTATCCAAAAACTCCTTCATTAAAAGAAAATGTTAAAATCTTTCAAGATCTAACTCACCTCGTGACTTCTGGCATCTAGCCAAAAATATCTGCCATAACTTTGCTTCTTCATCTTTCCCTCCTTTATTTCAACCTGATGGCATCACTGCCATCTCATCTATTTCTAAAGCTGAATTCTTCACTCAAACCTTTGCTAAAAGCTCTACCTTGGATGATTCAGGGCTTATTTTCCTCCCTCTCCTCCATCGTCTGATTATTTATTGCTACCTATTAAAATCCATCCATCAATGATGTTTTCCATGCCCTCGTTGGCCTAAACTCTCGGAAGGCTTATAAACATGAAACTGTGCCTCTGTGCTTGCACCTTGCCAAGTCAAACTCTTTCAACACTCTATCAACATCTATCTTTCGTTTCTTTAAATTAAGGAAGTTTGCCTACATTCAGCCTGTTCCTAAAAAGGATGACCGTTCTAATCCATTAAACTACCGCTCTATTCCTTTAATTTCCTGTCTATATAAAGTTTTTGAATCTATCCTCAACAATCCTCTTTCACAGGAGGAGGCAGTAGACACCTGCCGAAACGATAATTACTCCCAGTGAGGTCTAAAGCACTGTTCAGGGGGTGCTGTGAACTTATCATTAAACCCAGCTGTGACCTCACTGAACGTTTCCCTTTGTGTCTCACAACACAAGGGGGTAGTCACAGCCTGCCCTCTAAAGACAACTCTCTTCCTCCACACAAAACTACAAGACAGTAGCCCCTTTTCTGTTCCCTCCTACTTTCTCTATCCTCATTTTCGATCCAAAGCTGGATGCTGCGTTTATGTGCGCAATGACTTAACCTGCTCTCGTGCCCACGCTCTTGAATCTTCCGAGTTTTCCACCATCTGGCTACGACTACAGAGTCATTCTCATACTAAATTTATCTGTGCTGTATACCTTTCACCTAACTCCTCTGACTATAAGAAATTCTTTGACTACTTAACTTCCAAAGTGGAGCACATTCTGACCCTCTTCCCTTTTGCAGAGATCTCCATTCTTGGAGACTTCAATGTTCACCTCCAGCTTTGGCTTTCCTCTCCCTTCACTGACCATCCTGGTGAACTAGCCTACAACTTTGCTATCCTCCATGACCTAGAGCAATTGGTGCAACACCCTACTCGTATTCCTGACCGTCTTGGAGATACGCCCAACATTCTTGACCTCTTCCTGACCTCTAATCCTTCTGCTTATGCTGTCACCCTTTCTTCTCCGTTGGGCTCCTCCGATCACAATCTCATATCTTTATCTTGTCCTATCACTCCAATCCCTCCTCAGGATCCCCCTAAGCGAAGGTGCCTCTGGCGTTTTGCCTCTGCTAGTTGGGGGGACCTGAGGAGGTATTTTGCTGATTTTCCTTGGAATGACTACTGCTTCCGTGACAGAGACCTGTCTTTGTGTGCTGAGCGCATAACAGAGGTGATAGTGTCTGGCATGGAGGCGCATATTCTTCACTCTTTTTCTCGTCCTAAACCTTCTAAACCTTGGTTTAACACAGCTTGTTCTCGTGCTATACATGATAGAGAGGTGGCCCACAAAAGGTACTTAAGCCTTCCTTCACCAGAATCTCATGCACTTTATATTTCTGCCCGGAACCATGCCAAGTCTGTTCTCCAACTAGCCAAAAACTCCTTCATTAACAGAAAATGTCAAAACCTTTCAAGATCTAACTCCCCTCGTGATTTCTGGCATCTAGCCAAAAATATCTCCAATAACTTTGCTTCTTCTTCTTTCCCTCCTCTACTTCAACCAGGTGGCACCACTGCTATCACATCTATTTCTAAAGCTGAACTCTTTGCTCAAACCTTTGCTAAAAATTCTACCTTGGACGATTCTGGGCTTGTTCCTCCCTCTCCTCCACCCTCTGACTACTTCATGCCACCTATTAAAATTCTTCGCAATGATGTTTTCCATGCCCTCGCTAGCCTAAACCCTCGGATGGCTTATGGACCTGATGGGGTCCCTCCTATTGTTCTCCGAAACTGTGCCTCCGTGCTTGCACCTTGCCTAGTCAAACTCCTTCAGCTCTGTCTGTCAACATCTACCTTTCCTTCTTGCTGGAAGTTTGCCTACATTCAACCTGTTCCTAAAAAGGGTGACCGCTCTAATCCCTCAAACTACCGTCCTATTGCTTTAATTTCCTGCTTATCTAAAGTTTTTGAATCTATCCTCAACAGGAAGATTCTTAAACATCTATCACTTCACAACCTTCTATCTGATCGCCAGTATGGGTTCCGTCACGACCGCTCTACTGGTGATCTTCTGGCTTTCCTTACTGAGTCTTGGTCATCCTCTTTTAGAGACTTTGGTGAAACTTTTGCTGTTGCCTTGGACATATCAAAAGCCTTTGATAGAGTCTGGCACAAAGCTTTGATTTCCAAACTACCCTCCTACGGTTTCTATCCTTCTCTCTGTAACTTCATCTCAAGTTTCCTTTCTGACCGTTCTATTGCTGCTGTGATAGACGGTCACTGTTCTTCTCCTAAATCTATTAACAGTGGTGTTCCTCAGGGTTCTGTCCTGTCACCCACTCTCTTCTTATTATTCATTAATGATCTTCTAAATCAAATTTCTTGTCCTATCCACTCCTATGCTGATGATACCACCCTGCACTTTTCCACGTCTTTTCATAGACGTCCAACCCTTCAGGAGGTAAACATATCACGCTGGGAAGTCACAGAACGCCTGACTTCTGATCTTTCTAAAATTTCTGATTGGGGCAGAGCAAACTTGGTATTGTTCAATGCCTCAAAAACTCAGTTCCTCCATCTATCAACTCGACACAATCTTCCAGACAACTATCCCCTCTTCTTCAATGACACTCAACTGTCCCCCTCTTCTACACTGAACATCCTCGGTCTGTCCTTTACTTATAATCTGAACTGGAAACTTCACATCTCATCTCTAGCTAAAACAGCTTCTATGAAGTTAGGTGTTCTGAGACGTCTCCGCCAGTTTCTCTCACCCCCCACAGCTGATAACTCTGTACAAGGGCCTTATCCGTCCATGTCTGGAGTATGCTTCACATGTCTGGGGGGGTTCCACTCATACTGCTCTTCTAGACAGGGTGGAATCAAAAGCTTTTCGTCTCATCAACTCCTCTCCTCTAACTGACTGTCTTCAGCCCCTCTCTCACCGCCGCAATGTTGCATATCTAGCTGTCTTCTACCGCTATTTTCATGCCAACTGCTCTTCTGATCTTGCTAACTGCATGCCTCCCCTCCTTCCGCGGCCTCGCTGCACAAGACTTTCTTCTTTCTCTCACCCCTATTCTGTCCACCTCTCTAACGCAAGAGTTAACCAGTATTCTCAATCATTCATCCCTTTCTCTGGTAAACTCTGGAACTCCTTGCCTGCTTCTGTATTTCCACCTTCCTATGACTTGAATTCCTTCAAGAGGGAGGTTTCAAGACACTTATCCACCAATTTTTGACCACTGCTTTGACCCTTTTAAGGGACTGGCATTTCAGTGGGCATTTTTTTTATTAGATTTTTGTTGCCCTTGGCCAGTATCCTTCCTACATAAAAAAAAAAAAAAAGAAGATTTTTAAAAATCTATCACATTACAACCTTCTATCAGATTGCCGGTATGGGTTCCGTCAAGGCCACTCGACTTTTGATTTTCTGGCTTTCCTTACTGAATCTTGGTCATCCCCTTCTAGAGATTTTGGTGAGACTTTTTGGTGTTGCCTTAGACATATTAAAAGTTCTTTATAGAGTCTGCTACAAACCTTTGATTTCCAAACTATGCTCATACGGCTTCTATCCTTCTCTTTGTAACTTCATCTCAAGTTTCCTTTCTGACTGTTCTATTGTTGCTATGGTAGACGGTCACTGTTCTTCTAAATCTATTAACAGTGGTGTTCCTCAGGGTTCTGTCCTGTCAACAAAAATACGTAAATAACATAAAAAAGATAAGATACTAACCCATAAGGGTGCAGCAACATGCATAAAACAAAAATAGAGACCTATAGGGTGTGGCAAAACACTATAATAGTGTTTTGTCCAGTGTTTTGTCGCACCCTATAGGTCTCTATTTTTATTTTACGCATATTGCTGCACCCCTTATGGGTTACTGCCTTATTTTTTATTCTTTTATGTTGTATACGTATTTTTTGGATTATATATATATACATATATATATATATATATATATATATATATATATATATATATATATATATATATATATATATATATATATATATATATATATATATATATATATATATATATATATATATATATATATATATATATATATATATATATATATATATATATATATATATATATATATATATATATATATATATATATATATATATATATATATATATATATATATATATATATATATATATATATATATATATATATATATATATATATATATATATATATATATATATATATATATATATATATATATACTCGTATATATATATATATATATATATATATATATATATATATGATAAAACAGCACTCATTGTCTTTTGAACTCCTCCTGCCACGTATTTCAGTCTTCTACTTTTCAATTTCGTTGTAGATTGTCGTCTTCCACTCACTGTATTTATGATACTGTATGATACTGAAATACATGTACGTCTTCCATTTTAGGTATTCATAATTATTTTTCATTTCTTCGGTATTCAAACTTTACTCCATACGGATCTTTCTCGTGAAAATAAATTAAAAAAATATATAAATAGATAAATGTTAAGGAAATGTTTCTATTAAAACGAAAAAAAAAAAACAATGCCAAGATAGACATAGTAACAGATAGATGTAAAGGAGAATGAAACAGACAGACAGACAGACAGACAGACAGACAGACAGACAATGAACCAGACACTTTGAGCCAGACACGAGCAGTGAGCCAGCATTCACATAGATAAGATTCAATGATCACTTCATGGAACACATGCACCGCCTTAGAACATACCAGAAGCACATAAATGTGTGTGTGTGTGTGTGTGTGTGTGTGTGTGTGTGTGTGAGGGCGTGCTTTGAATTGAAACACTCCAGATTCTCTCTCTCTTTCTCTCTCTCTCTCTCTCTCTCTCTCTCTCTCTCTCTCTCTCTCTCTCTCTCTCTCTCTCTCTCTCTCTCTCTCTGTCTCTCAGTGTACACTGAATTCTCTGTCGCAACCTATTTCGTAATCAGGATAACAAAGAGGACCTTATACAAGAAGCTTCTGAA
Organism: Scylla paramamosain; assembly: GCF_035594125.1. Taxonomy (NCBI): domain Eukaryota; kingdom Metazoa; phylum Arthropoda; class Malacostraca; order Decapoda; family Portunidae; genus Scylla; species Scylla paramamosain. The sequence goes on along the minus strand of NC_087156.1, from coordinate 26,016,895 downwards.
AGATCAGCGTGTGTAATGAACAAAGCGTGGCTCAAAACACATTGTTCGAAGGAAAAAGAACAATGACAAAGAGGTTTGACCTTGGTAACAGACAGTCAGACGTAAAAAAGAATAAGGAAAAAAATGCCTCATGAACCATATCGTCCACCTGATAAAGGTTGAAGCTACGTAGGGACTTCTTGGGCAATGAAGGTGTTCGTCGCAATCGTCGGCGAGGTATATAAGGGGGTAACGGCCAGAACCGAAACACCAGTGGCGAGTGCGAAGCCATCATGACTACGCACACAGTCCTGCTACTGGCCCTGGCGGCTGCTGCTGCTGCAGGTATATAAGGTTTCATTTTGAGGTACTCTATAACTCGGTGAAAACGGATCAAAAGTAAGATTATCAATTTATCCTTTTCCTTCAATTCACATCCTGTAACGAATACCTCATTCTTTCCTACTTGGCTTCATAGAGACGGATGGATACCATCCCTCATGAAGAATTATCGTCATAATCATCTACACAGTCGCCCCATCATCTTTAACATCAGTGTCTTTCCACAGCGCCGTATGGAGGCACCACCCAGCGCTGTTCGACGGAGTGCCCGTTGGCCGCTGCCAAGCTGTCTTTCACTCCAGGCAAAACTTACTCGTACACTTACACAGGAAAGTCCAATGTACAGCTGAAAGGCGTGGATGGCGGCATCGTGGAGACACAATGGGAAGAACAAGTGCTGCTGACTGTTCTCGGCCCGTGCGACGTAGCCATCTCCTTCAAGGGCTCCAAGGTGGATGGCAAGACAGGTAAGTCCCAACCACGTAGTCCAGTGGTCTCACTCCACGCTACACAGGCCAACAGACCTCTCTTATATTACTTCCCGCGTTGCTCTAGGATTGCCTGGGTCCGATAAGTTGGAGAGGTACCCGCTGGTGGTGGCGATGACCGACGGACGAGTGCAGCGCGTGTGCAGTCATCCCGATGACGATACATGGGCAATCAACATGAAGAAGGGCGTCGTTTCGGCTCTGCAGATAAGCCTGCCGTCCCTCTCCATCAGCAATTCAGGACTCAACTTTACAGAGGTAATAACGACTGTGGATGCGTTCATCCAGTCAATCACATGTTATGCTTCTGTTAAAGGTCAGATGAGCTTAATTTTGGAAGGCCAAGATACTAAAGCTTCCTATCTGTGATAACAGACGGACGTGCTGGGGACGTGCCCGACCTACTACGAGGTACAAGCTGAAGGTGCCAAAGTGCTGGTGAAGAAGGAAAAGAACCATCGCTTATGCCAAGAGCATTATCCTACCCCAGACGAGATTAACCTGCCACATCTGATGGGCCCCTTGCCCATCCAGGAGTCACGGTCGAGTTGCAGGCAAGAGATCGACAGCGGCATCATCTCTTCAGTCGTGTGTGAGGACAAGAAGGTGATAAGGCCATCGTACGGCATCTACAAGTATGTGGAAGCCAAGCAAGAGTCAACACTGAGGCTCACCTCAAGCGAGGCTTCTGCGCCAGATACCATCTCCCGCATTGGTCAGGACGAGCTGGTGCCCAGGAGCCTCCGTTACGACTACGAGACTGCAAAGAAGGATCCCTCCCTGGTGCCAGAGCTGGAGCAAACCCTGAGATATCTCTGCGAGATCACCACAGATGGAGTTGAAGCCCATGCCGCTGCACAGTTGAGCAAGGCCGTGCACCTGATGCGCCTCATCCCTGAGCAAGGTTTCAATGAAATCTACACAAAGATGCGCAATAAACAGATATGTCCGCAACACAGCAGGCTGGAGAGTCTGTATATGGACGCGATTGCCTTCGTTCATGAACCCGAATCGGTTCCTGTGATGGTCAAAGAACTGGTGGAAGGACGAGCCACCGGAACTCTCGCTGCCCTTTATTCTACCGCATTTTACCTCGTGCCTCGCCCTGATGTGACAGCCATTCGAGCACTAGAGCCTCTTTTTAAGTCCAATGCTGACCTGAGTTCTGCGAAGCTGGCAGCCGCCTCCATGGTGAACACATACTGTCGCCACAAACCACACTGCCATGAGGAATCTCATGTGAGAAACCTGGTGCAGGCTCTCAAGCAGAAGATTGAGGAAGATCTCGCGTCCTCTAGCAGCGAGGAGACTCAGAGGCAGACTCTGTCCGCCTTCAAGAGCCTTGGCAACATGGGCGTCATGACACCAGAGGCGGCTGACAAGGTGATTCTCTATATGGAGAAGGAAAACAAAAAAGTCAGCAATCGTGTAGCTGCTGCACAAGCCTTCAGGCTGACCAAGTGTCAACGTCCGGTAAGTGTCTTCTTGCTCCATGTGATTTACGCCAACATGGGAAACGCCAAGCAAATCTCAATGATCCTGACTATGTTACCGTGTCTTTCTATCTTTGCTAACAGGTGACACAAAAGCTTGTTCAGTATGCCCTCCGTCCGGAGCAGCACACAGAGGTTCGCATTGCAGCTTATCTAGCTGCAGTTCGCTGCGCCAACTACGAGGACCTGCAAAATATTGTGACTAAGATCTCCTACGAAGAAAACACCCAGGGTAAGATTTTTTTTTTTTTTTCTGTATGATTCACCGAGTGTCAAGTGTCTCTCCGTACGAAATTTAACTTGAAATACTGTGATTTTTTTCAGTTCGTGGGTTTATCCTGAGCAACCTTCTAAACCTGCAACAGTCAGATGCTCCAGAAAAGCAGAGGCTGCGCTACATGCTGACGAATATCATCGTGCCCCAAGATTTTGAGGCTGACCTCAGGAAGTATTCCCAAAACCTAGACTTCTCCTACTTCTCCCAATCCCTTGGTCTTGGTGCTGAGGTGGAGTCCAACCTGATCTACGCCCCTGGCTCCATGATCCCTCGTTCCCTGGTCGCAAACTTGACTGCAGCTCTTGATGGAACCGGTATTCCCATCAACATTGGAGAGATTGGAGCTCGTCTTGAGGGTATGGAACCGATCATCGCTCAACTTTTGGGACCTGCAAGCTACCTCAAGACGTCCAGTTACAGCAAGATGTTCAATGATCTGGTCTCCTTCATCCAAAAACATTGGAGTACAATTAAACAAGAACTAGAGGTCGCCATCAGAGAGAGGAGGTCTGTAGACTATGCAGCTCTTGAGAGTATCATCAGCAAGCTCTATGGCCCTCAGTATGGACAGTTCCAGGCCGACTTTTTTGCTCGCTTTCTGGGTCAAGAGATCAACTATGCCTCTCTGTCTGAACAGCTGCAGGACATCAACATACACCACTTAGTGGAAGCCTCTGTCCGGTACCTGATGCAAATGCTGAGCAGCTTGAAAAACATGAACCTAGACAAGATGAGGGCAGCTCACCTGGGACTGGACTACTCCTTCCCAACTATTCAGGGCACACCGCTGAAGATGACCTGGGAGACTGTGGCCGTAGCTGGAATCAAAATGGAAACGAACCTAAATGGCCAAGGAGGTAGCGGTAGTAAACTCAAGATCCTACCGTCATTCTCTGTGGAGACACACGGCTTCATTGGCTACGACGCCTACATTTCCAAGAGTGGACTCAAGATGAACACCACTGTCTCGAGCAGCAATGGTGTCGCCATCAAGGTGGGCGGCCAGAGCAGCCAAGAGCTACAGATTGAGGTGGACATCCCCGACAAGATGGAAATAATTCGCGTTCACAGCGAAACGTTCCTCATGAAACACACGAAAAACCAGCCAGATACCAAGATTCTGCCACCTTCCATGCAAGACGTCAGAGTCCACCATAATTCATGCTTCACTGCACTTGAGTCAGTGTTCGGTATCAAGATGTGCTATGACGTCAACGTACCGGACATCTTCCGAGCTAACGCTCTGCCACTGGGATCCCCAGCCCTGGTCACACTTTCAGTCAACAAAATAGAATCCACCATCACTGGATACAAGATAGCCGTTAATGCAGACACAGCGACACAAGACAAAAAGTATGCAGCCAAAGTCTCTGTAGTGGGCTCGTCTTCACCCAAGGAGGCCAATGTGGAAGTTAACCTCAAGAAAGACAGTGAATCTTATCTTGCCGAGGTTAAGCTCCTATCATCTGTCACCCACGGCAAGGCCAGGATTAACTTCATTAACAGGCCCGAACAAATGAGCTTCCAGGCTGACTTCTCCTTCACGAACAATGGCATGGAATTTTTACAAGTATTAAAAGTACAGATAAAGAAAACGAGTACTACGAATGGCATGAAATACGAGATGGATGTCTATTGGAGCCCCTCCAACAGCATCTCTCAGGAGTCCAAAATGTTCACTGGACAGCTAACACTGGACCACATGATGCCTAGTATGGTGATGCACATCTCGGCCGAGACCAAGAACAGCCTCATGCAATACATTCCCTTCAGTCTTGAGGGTAAGGAAAACATACACTCTACAACTTTAAATTTTCTTGAGTAAGGAAAAATTATCATCATACCAAACCAGCCAAGTTATCTTTTTTTTTTTTAGTATTTCAACACAATTATCTCTTTCTAGCCGTTGTAAACTTCAAGTACTACAACGGCGTGCCCCTCCCAGTGCGGATGCGCCAACTTGAACTCAAGGCTGGCATCGACGGTTGGATGTTCATAATCTTCTTCCGCGACTCGGGAGAATCCAGCCAGAGGAGTAATTATTCTTCGGGTCTCCAGCTGCTCCACGAAAAGGAGATGCTGATTGACTTCCAGGTTGACCTCCGCCTTCAGGGGACACATGGAGTGGATTTCATAGAGCAACTCTTTGTTAACGGTTAGTAGAGCAAAGGATGCATCGTAGAGGTTTTTCCAACAGCTCACCATATTTCCTTATGATGAGCACAACAAAAAGACACGGTGTGCGTTAGGTTTGCTTGGACAACCTCGTTATCTTCACACTTGTATCACAGTCATCATTCCTGGCTAAACACAAACATTGCTACCAACACTGAGGTGGACAGGATAAAATAAACTCCGAGTGAAGCAATTGTTATGTCTAATGCAGAACACAGTGCCGTTTTTACAACATTTAGAGGAAATAACCCTTAGAGTTAAGATTCACCACAACGAATTAAATCTATAAATGAATTATAATCTCTAATAGTTGTAATAACCGTTTCTCAGCCAAGATCGGGCAAACAGAGTACGAGATGCAACAGAGGATTGAGTGCCAGGAGACGAGGAGAGCGATCAGTCTGCAACTTACTCGTAAAAGTGACAACGTGAAGCTGCTCGAGATCGGCGCCGAGAAGGATTCACACAAGATCAAGTTTATTTTCTGGGTATGTCTTTTGTCTTCCACTCCGTAAGATAGGGAAGGTGCATTTTATCAAAGAAAGCTGCTGTGGCCCATGACTGGCTGGCATTTCCTTTTTACTGAATTTTTTCTTGATGCAGAGATAAGTAGGACGTTGATATCGAAGGTGCTCCCTGATGATCGAGTGTGTACCACATTTGCTCATGTGATTGCTAGTTTAATTAAAAGGTTTGTATGTGTCATCATAACATGTCTGTTCATCAACAGGTTCAGATGCCCGGGTACATGGCGCCTATCAAAATGGCTGCCGGCGCTGTACAACAGGGAGAGGTCTACAATGCCGAGGCAATTATCATGCGTGGACAACAAATAGTAGTGCAGCTTCACGGTCCTGTCACCTATATGAATTCACCAACACTTGCGAAATTTGGAGCTAACATTAAAATCAACAATCTCTATCAGTTCGTATTTTCCTTCGAGTACGAAGAAAGCAAGCAAACTGTGCTCCTGGAGATAAAGAAGGGAGAAGAAATGCTTTTATCTTTAGAGGGCAACGTTAAAACTCCATCCTCTCAGGGCTTCTTCATACAGGCCAAGCTACACGTACCTATTTTGTTCGATGGAAACACTGAGATCTCCATCACCGAAAATGTTATTCACATCAGCACCAACACCCTCCTGCTGCCGCATTCTCCTTCCCCACGTAGGATCAAGGCTTTCCTGGATATCAACTGGAGCCAAAAACAGGGGCAGATGATGGTGCTCTGGAATGCCGACAAGGATTCATCACAAAAGATCGCTCTCGATGTCAACATCGTGCCGGAGAGTGGAAGGCCCGCTGAAGCAACTCTACAGTGAGTATTGTTCTCTTGTTGTAGCACTTTCTTTGCCACTGACGTCATCATGATCTCCAAAAAAGATATTTCTTGATTTGATACAATGCGTTACAAATCATGTAACTGATGTGATCTTCTATTGAAACTTTCAGCATAAAACTCATGCTTCTGAATAAAGCTTACCACTCCAACATGAAAGTAGTGGTGCCATTCCTGCTGCAGCAGTACGGAGAGAGGAACAGCATACATATGGAGGTAGAGGCAGCCGAGCAGAAGAAATGGATGCTTGAGATCGGGGTTCAGAAACAAGAGAGCAACACCGCCAACGTTGACTTCACTTTCAAGAGCGTTAACAACAACAACTACCACCTGACGTCTGATCTCAGGTGGCAGCGCCTCGATGGCCCACTGTGCTTCGAGGTCCAGACTGGAATCACATTCATTTCTCCGCTGAATAAGCGCTCACAATTTTTGCTGCATGCCAAAAACCACAACTCACCTCAGCGGCGCATCATTCATCTCATGGTGAGCGCTTCCGAGGCATCCTCCCCCCCCCCTCTCTCTCTCTCTCTCTCTCTCTCTCTCTCTCTCTCTCTCTCTCTCTCTCTCTCTCTCTCTCTCTCTCTCTCTCTTTCCCATCTTGTTACTTTCAGGCCTTGATATTAAGTACATAAATCAGGAAATCTAGACAGCTCCTTATATTGAGATTACAATGTAAAAATGTAACACTTGACTATACGCTGATGATGAAGGTTACGGGAGAGTATAAGTGTTAGTTTGTGCAGGTAGAAATTGAATGGATGACGTTTATCTTTTTATGGTTTGTCCAAAGGTACATACAAGTTGCACATTAAAGACACGCTTTGAATTCTGGTAACGTTCTACCAATATAAGAGTATTAAAATACTTCTTTGTTTCAGATGGAAGCCTCAACGCCGAGTACGCAACCGCCACTGAAGATCAACTTCTCATTGGAGAACAAGGACTATTCGTACGTCACAAAGCTGCAAAGTGAGGTCAGCAGTCCTGAGACGGTATTCATGTGGCAGCTGGAGACCTATCCAGAGGGTGGAGTAAAACGCTTAGAAAATGCTATCGATCTCACAGCCATTCGGAACGTAGTGAAAGTCGTGAGCAGCATGGTGGGTTTGCGAGGAAGCTCACCCTTGGTCACCTCTGCCTATCAGAAGAGAAACGCCTACCGTTATCGCTACACCCAGTCTTCCCCTGGCACCCACTCCTTCATAATTGAACAGCCCTCCCGCACCGTGGAAGCCGAGACCACCTACTCTCCCTCTAAGGTGGGCATCAAGTTCTATCCGAACAGAGGTGAGAGCGAGGCCAAGTACGAGGTGTCTGGCGAGTACATCGACAGCTTGTGGGGAGGCAAGTCCAGACTGCAGGGCCGAATGAGCCATCCCATGTTGTCAAGGGACATGACAGCGGCGGTAGAGTATGCAAGAAGCGGCAGCAGTCAACAAGGATCTTTCGAGTTGGATGTCTTCCCTAATACAGCTGACAAAATCACCGGTTCCCTAACCTCCGTCCTGCGGGCAAACAATACCATCGCCATCGAGGCTAATCTTTCTGCCAGGGTGAGTGAGATCAAACATGTGGCGATAATCACAGCCATTTCACCACGAAGCAATGTCTGTAATGTGTTCCCTTTTGCAGATACTGCAGGTGAAACCTAGAGTGATGATGGAGGTGTCCTGGGCAGCTCACACCGCGGCCTTTAATTTCACCTTCCAAGAGACTCCGTCGTCACCAGAATCGCTCAAGGTCTACGCCAAGTATGACCGTATCTCGAGGAATCACGCAGCAGTGACCTTCCATCTAGCAGGTGAGGGTCGCCCCACGATGGACGTGTCCGGCGTAATAGAGCCTCGCTACGGCCCTCACTGTGATGGCTTCGCGCTGCTAGCTAATGCACGCACCTCACTTCTTGGCAACTTCGCTGTCAATTCGACTGTGTGCAGACCTATGTTCCTCGAACTGGTCTTCAAGAAGCAGAATTCCGAAAACGTCTACAAAGCTGCTATTGGAATTCAGTTGCCTTACAAAGCTGAAATAAGCCTCTCCGAGAGCGACAGATTCCAAACATGGGATAAATACATCTCCCTCATCGGTATCGAGCTTGCAACTCCACATCGCATTAAGATCGACTATGAGTACAGGCAGAACGAAATGGCAACACTGAAGGTGAGACATCATCATGATTCTGATCCTCTCTCTCTCTCTCTCTCTCTCTCTCTCTCTCTCTCTCTCTCTCTCTCTCTCTCTCTCTCTCTCTCTCTCTCTCTCTCTCTCTCATGATACATTACATTATTACTGTTATTTATGTTTTTTACTGGAATCTTGTCCTTTGCAGGATTTGGTGTTGAATGACGTGTACCGAATTACGGAGGAGGTCTTGTTGTGGACGGATCGAGTGTACAGCGAGGTAAAGCGACAAGCTGGACAGGCAGGCGTCCCATTCCCTGCTCCTGAAATCCGCCAGCTGCTGCAGGAGGTTAAGCGCGACATCATGGAGATTTATGCCGACGTGATCTACAATGACATTTTGTACGAGTGGGACACATTGATGCAAATTCTGCACGGGCCAACTGCCACCTTTATCAAGGAGTTCATTTTCCAGTCATTGCAAACCATGGCCCATATGCAAAGGGAGTGGGCAGTCTATATGGTGCAGCAGATCATGGAACTGAAGCAACATTTTGAACCTGTTATCAACAAAATTACTGAAGGTACAGTCAGTATGTGTGTGTGTGTGTGTGTGTATGGCTAGGTGATCTAGTGGATGGTTGTGGTTATTCTCTCTTTTTTAATCCATCTGTCAATCAGTTAATCAATTTTTTCAATCCATCAATCATTCAATTACATTAATGAATGGATGAATCAATCGTCTTATCTATATCTCTATGTATCCACTTGTCATCTGTGTGTCTTTATGCATCCCATGGACTCAGTGCTTCATCCAATGATTTGACCTCGCCAGCTGTGAGAGAGGTGGGTCAGTGGATGCATACTGGTGAGGAGCCTGAAATGGTGCGTCGCCTGGTGGAGGATTTGGAAAGATCTGCCATCTACCACATTCTACAGACTCACATAATCGAGCCCATCAGGGAGATCTACCCACAGCAGTACCAGGCTACTATGGAGGTTGTTGCTAAGGTCATAGACACCCTCCGCCATGACCTGCTCATGATGCACCACAAAGTGTTGGCCTCGCCGACGCTGCACAGGATAATCCACAAGATCGCCGCCTTGAGTCAGGTAAGAAGCATCACTTCGCACTCTGCATATATTTCATTGGTAACCTTTTGTCTTCCACTTTTCAGTAAAGCTATGTGCAGCGGAGGAGTTTATTCTTTGCTTTTCGCAACAGGATGACATACTGAGGCAGACGTTGGAGTGGTGGGAGAGCCAAGTGACGCAGAGTGTTCTCATCATCGCCCCAGAACCTGGCGTATACCATGTTGGGATTCAAATTCCACTGTACCGGCCCATCTACTCCCTCATGCAAGTTGTGAACATGACGATGCAGTCCCCTCCTTCTCTCACGAAGAAGATCCTCCTGTCCGCCGAGGGCTTTAGCCCTATCCCAGTGAGCAAGATTTTGAAGACCTATTACGATTGGGTCCCCAGGAACTTGTCCGCATTACCACTGACCTTAAACCGATCTGCCCTGGTGGTGGGCGACACTGAGATTTTCACCTTTGACGGTGTTCTCCTCCGCATGCCTCGCTCATCCTGTAAGGTGCTGCTTGCTTCCGTGCCCGATGTGGTCTCCGTCTACATGTCCCACCCTCAGCCCTCAGGGGCACCAGAGGTCACTTTGCAGGCTGGATCCACCAAGGCCATCATCAAGCCAAACATGGAAGTGGACGTCAATGGTCGCCAGGTGCACGGCAGGCAGACTGTGGGTGACGTAGTCATAGAAGTCAATCCTCACTATGTGACACTCGTCTCCCCAATGTTGGGCGTTCAGTTGATGAAGGAGGAGCGTGTGGTGATGGTGAACGCATCTACGTGGGTCTTTAACCACACCAGGGGCCTCTTGGGATTGTATGACAATGAGCGAGCCAACGACAGAATGATGAGCAATGGCAGGAACGCCTCTAGTCTGCACGATCTAGTGAACTCTTGGCAGGAGAACCCCAGCTGTTCCACACCATCCATCACTCCAATCGACCCCACGCATGTTCCCGTGAAGGAAAGTGTTTTGTGTGACTTCCTCTTCTTCCAGATGAAGCCATGTATGCCTGTGGTGAGCCCCAAGCCCTTCATACAGAGCTGTCTCATTCAGTCTCGCCCCTTCGAAGTAGCTCACTCCTACCAGTCCTTCTGCCGCATGCAAGGCGTCATGTTTCCGCTTTCGATCTACTAACGACACGGACTAGACAATGACTACTCACTGCTAAACAGGTTTCGCCTAATGTAACATAGCAAAACATGTCTCTGAATTTTGAGAGACATGAAAAAAGTATGAAAAAAAAGTAAATAAAATACATTAAAACAAATAGGTAAATCAATAAATACTGCAATTATTTTAAGCTTTTGTTTGATCACCTGCACATAACAAAGACACTGGCTATAAGACCTTGGATGAAGATAAGAGCCATACTAGGAGGAGCTAGTAAACACCTGCCGAAACGATCATTATTCCCAGTGAGGTCTCATGCACTGGATCAATGGCTGTGAATTCATCAGTAACCCACTAATCGTTTCCCTTTGTGTCTCACAACACAAAGGGGCAGTCACAGCCTGCTCTCTAAAGACAACTCTCTTCCTTCACACAAAACTACATGCACCTAATTACACACACACACACCCTTCACTCAAAATGCCAAATTAAATATGGCGACTCCTACATCAGCCTTGGATTCCCCATCTAGGGAGGGGACCAAAAATGTCTACTGGTCGAACTGCCAGGGCACAGCGGCCGATACGTGACGTCATGATAATGGTAATGATGAAGTTGATGATGATGATGATGATGGTGATAATAATAATAATAGTAATAATAATAATAATAATAATAATAATAATAATAATAATAATAATAATAATAATAATAATAACAAGGCACTCGTGAAGAATGTGGGTCCCGCCTTGGTTGGGTTCTGTGCCATGGTTCCGTGGCCCGCCTATGTGAGTTGCCAGCTATGCATTTCTGCTGCAGTATTGCCATGATGGGCGAAAGAGGCAGTCTGACAGCACAATGGAATGTTATATAATAATAATAATAATAATAATAATAATAATAATAATAATAATAATAATAATAATAATAACAACAACAACAACAACAACAACAATGAAAATTATATAACAAGAGACAAGGAATTAATTGTCTACAACAAGCTTTTTTTTTCTATAGTTTATTTTTGAGTGCGACAAGTGATTATTTGAGCCTTGTATTAAAAACAGATCTGAGTTAGAGAAAACCGAATATTTTGAGTATGGTAGGGTTAAACAAACGTTACAACTCGCTTCTCTCAGGTTGTTTACATTGGTGATGATACGCAGGTGTTTGGAATAGGGTCCGTTGCTCGGCTCACGGTAGCTTTTCTGTTGTAATTTAGTAATTACAGTTATTTAAGTTAAAGACATGAGAAACGAACACAGCGAATGCTGACGTAACCTTCAGAAATAACAGTAAGTACTATCAGAATACAAAACTTGCTTTGTATCTCCGCCCCTCTCTGATGTTGGATTTGGTACCTTGTCCTGAAATAATTTCCATGTGTATATTATTATATATCATTTCCTTCTCTGAAGAGAGTACAGTCCTTGGGTCTTTAATCTTTGCTAATAGTCTTGTGTACTTCCCATCAGCTTTATTCTGATCAAACTTTGAACTTGTTCCAACCCTTAAATTTCACTCACTTTATGGGGTGACCACAGTTAGCATGTGTATTCTGATTTGAGACTACCAAAGATTTCCAGATCGGCAGTAGGCTATGTGTCCTGGGCCTCTTGTGTGGAATGTTGGTAGGATCCATCCCGACATCTGTTTGACTGTTTGTTTGACTGACTTGGTTTTGAGGTGGATGTGCTCCCTGATAGGTTGTTGTTCATCCACACCATGAGGTCTTTACTGTCTGTTTGTTTCCATGCTTTTGCCAGAAGTGTAATAATAATTGCTATTGAAGTATGTCCTCATAGTTGGATTAGTTTTAGTTCAGAAAAATATTTCACTTTTGTGTGTAGCATTGTATGATTGTGGACATTTTGCAGTATGTTTTCTTTCTTTTTTTTCCTTATGACCAAAAACCTTGAGAATCTGAAAGGAAACCAGCATTATTAGATGGTTTGGGGAATGGAGGATATATCCTTCATTTTTGCATCCTTATCCAAAAACTTGACTTCTTTAACCAGTTCCCAAAGGTTAATCCCCTTAAGCTAAAAGAAATAGGAAAGTGGGTGTATTGGTTGATGTTGCAAATCCACTCAAGCAGTGGCGGCTCGTCAATAGGGACTGCGAGACTACAGCCCCCCCAGTGGATTTCTAGGATTCACGAAAATAATGTTAATTTATTTGTGTTTGACTATCATTCACATGAAAACACCAATCCTCATATGTTTATATGAAAAAAATACTGCAAAACAATGAGGAAGTACGGAAATTATTTACTATTTAATGATACGAAAGTGGGGAGAAATTGGGGGAGGCTTCCCGGGCGGAATGGCGAGTGTGGACTGCGTCCAGCGCAGTCTTGTCTCGGCAGTTGTTGTGGTTAGGTGAGTATTCTTGCGTCGGCAGTCTTGTCTCGGCAGTTGTTGTGGTTAGGTGAGTGTTCTTGCGTCGGCAGTCTTGTCTCGGCCGTTGTTGTGGTTAGGTGAGTGTTCTTGCGTCGGCAGTCTTGTCTCGGCCGTTGTTGTGGTTAGGTGAGTGTTCTTGCGTCGGTCTTATTTTCGATCGTGTTTTTCAATTTGTCAGGGATGATTTTAAAATATTATTGATCAGTGATGGCTTGTGCTCAATCTTGATTATCATAGATGGTGTAAAATCACAGAAACATCGTATAAGATAGTATTTTTTTTCTTTTCCCAGGTAGGCCCAGCAGTATTTTGCAAAATGGCACCAGAAGCAAAGACGGTTTCTGCATTGAAAGAACTTGCACTTGCCATGATTTCAATCGAGAAGATTTCTATGAATAATATGCCAGGTTTAAATGAAAAAATTATTGATCTGTTTGCACAAAACAGGAACAGGAGAATGGACTTCCTTTTCAAATAGCCTAAGCCAGCACTAAGGAAGTCAAGCATTTACTGTTAGGATAAGACCTAAAGAATTAAATAATTATCTATCTATCTTTATAATCTATCAATCAATGGTATGTTAAACAGTAACAATAAAAGCATTTAAGATTTTATTTGTCTGAATGTGAGACAGCCCCCCCATCAGTAACAGTCACAAGCCGCCACTGCACTCAAGAATTAAATTAATTATCCTGAGGTATCTTAAGACACTGGGAATTCATTGTCAAATCATTCCCATATTTTCATAATTACATTGTGGTTCACAACAACATATGATTTATGTAACATATAAATTGAATAATGAACCAGTTTACTAACAGAAGCATCAATAAAGTAATGAACAAAATTTCCAATAATGAACCCACCTAGCTCCACAAGTATTTGCACTACCCACATGCCCCTCCAGGCCCCACGAATATCCATGCCATCCACACAGTGCTCACCCATATGCACCAGTGTCACTAACCATGAACTAACTAGCATGGCATACAGTTTGTGTCCCATTAGCAGACTCCCCCACACTCCTCATAAGTTCCAGTGTTTTTGCAGTATTTCTTTAATACCTCACCATCCAGGTTTTTTTTTTTTTTTTTTTTATGAAGTAGTATTCTATATTACCATATCACCAATGCATTTTATATAGAAAATAGATGTAGTGTATTAAGTGCATATGGCATCAAGAGTTATCCTGCACAGGGAGCAAACTGCAAAAAAAAATGGGGCACATATACAAACATCCAGTGGGAAAAGAAATGCTGACATGATTATCATCCTGTTGTCATTTTATCAATACCTGATCTTGGAAGGGACAGTGTTACCAATATGCTTATTCTATAGAAGTTATGCTTATCTTTGATTCACCAAAATTTATTCTCAAACCAGAATAAGTCATTTGTTGCATCAAAACATTTTGATGTGTGTTCTGTGTGCAAGAGGGTTATAAGATCTGAATCTAAGAAAATTTTGAAAATCTTGGTTCCAAACATTTCTTTATATATATATATATATATATATATATATATATATATATATATATATATATATATATATATATATATATATATATATATATATATATATATATATATATATATATATATATATATATATATATATATATATATATATATTCTCTCTCTCTCTCTCTCTCTCTCTCTCTCTCTCTCTCTCTCTCTCTCTCTCTCTCTCTCTCTCTCTCTCTCTCTCTCTCTCTCTCTCTCTCTCTCTCTCTCTCTCTCTCCTCTCTCTCTCTCTCTCTCTCTCTAGATCTAAGAAAACAACAAACAAATTTTGGCTTAAAAAATGTCTTGAAACATCAGAAGTTTATATAAAGTATGAAACAGAATACATTGAGAGTACTAAAAACTTTTATGATAAATGTGAGTCTTACAAGAACAAGTCGTAATCTAAGACAGACAGAATTTTGAATCACTAAAACTTCCTCATAATATTATAAGTTTTGAAGAGAACTACCCATACTTTTCATGTCCTTACATCACATCTCAAAACCTTTGTTGAGAAATATAAATTCTGAAAAAGAAAATTTATACACATGTAAAATACCACTTGTTACCTGCCTACCATACTCTGCCAATAGGCCGTACAGGAATGAATTGTTGTGATTGTGTATATTTCTTTTTTTATGATTCTTTTGTTTATTTAGGTACTACTTGAATTAGGTACAATTTATACACTTCATTGAGAGACCATATACAGGAGCTCATATTAGTGTCTAGATTAATGGATTTTCTTACTTTCCACAGTACTATTTGCATCCACATTTTCAGATAAGGAAAGCTCTGTCTCTGCATCAAAGAAATACAATGTGTGTGTGTGTGTGTGTGTGTGTGTGTGTGTGTGTGTGTGTGTGTGTGTGTGAGAATGAATAAAGGAGACAATGAGTGTGCAGGACAAACTTAAGCATGAAAGAGAGAGTCTATGGGAGTTTTGAGTGTGTGAGTTGAAGTAGGTTGTTTAAGTGAGTGAGAATGAGGGAAGCATGAATGAAGTGAATGGAATGCATGTGTGAGTGAGTTGAGAGATTAATAGATTGAGAATGGCTGTGGAGAGGAAGGAATACATGATAAACGTGACGGAGAAAACAAGTGTAAGTTAGATTATGAAAATAAGTAAAAAATTAAGTGTGAATGATACTGAGAGCATGAGTATTGAATGAAGAACTAGAGGGAGAGAGGAGGTAGTAGTAATATGTATTCCCTTTTCTTGTTCCTTACTCCTTTTCATTCATCTTCCATCCATCCCCCTTCCCACTTCTATTCTCTTCATCTCCTTCCCCTTCCCCAACTACAGCTTCTGCTTCTACATTTTTTAAATATATTATACATTTTTACTTTTTATTGTATATTTTTTTCTATTTATTTTTCCCTTCTTTTCTCTTTCATCACTATGTATTACTCTGATACATGTAAAAATGATCTGCATCCACATCCACAACTGCAGATATCAAGGTGAAAAGAAATCACATCCACATCTGTAAATATTGATATCTTAACATCCACAATTTTATCCGCTATCACATTTTATAAAAAATACATATCTGGGTCCACCTCCACATCCATGATACTCTAAAATTTAGTATGTAATACATCACTGATACATTTGTGTGTATTTACCTAGTTGAAATATACAGGGCCTGAGCTACGCTTGTGTGGTCCTGTCTCCACATCTACACTTGTCTAGTTTTTCGTTACCTTAAAGTTGTGCACACTCATTGCTGATACTACCTCCTCACTTAACTTGTTCCAAACTTCTATATTTCTCTGTGAGAAACTATATTTCTTTATGTTACTTAAGCATCTTTCTTTTCTTAGTTTTTTGCCATGTCTTGTGTGTGTGTGTGTGTGTGTGTGTGTATGTGTATATATATATATATATATATATATATATATATATATATATATATATATATATATATATATATATATATATATATATATATATATATATATATATATATATATATATATAGACACACACACACACACAAAACACACACATATTGATGAAACTGCTCAAACATCAAAATATTTTTTTGTTAGTAGCAAATAAGTTAATCATAGGCTGTTTTTTTTTATTATATATCGCTGCACCTCACTATTCCACCTATATCATGTCCATTTATATGATTCTTGATGTTTATAAAATTAATTCATTATTAATAAGTTGTTTGTAGCACAGAAATCCAAAATTCAGTTTTCTTCTTCATTTCTGTCTGCAATTCCACGTGCACCTAAAATGTTTCCCACATGAGTTCTGTCCATGCCAACATGACCATTCCAGTTGTTACATTTTCTGTGTATTCAACATCTTCCAGGACTTCTTGTAGTGTTTCATAAAATTTCATCTTTTTCTGCTTGTGGTCTTCCTTCCTGGGGACCATATGCTTCTATTAACAACACTTTCATCGAGAACAGTTTCAAGGTTATGGCAATAATTCTTTCACTTTTGTACAAAATACTAACCACTCTCTTAGCCAGCTCTAGTGTTAACATATATGCCACAATGCATCTACCACCATCGCATAGTTTATATATCAGATTAGCTTATAATCATCATGTAGTATTCTTCTTCCTTCTTTTAGTCTTGCTGCACATAGTCTGACTGAATTTAAGTTTTGGTCTTTCATTATTTGTTATTTCTTCTTCCTTTTCTCTAATTGTTGCAATATTCAACAATCCAATTTTTTTGTTTGTACTTTGCTAATCCTGAATCAGGTCTTAAAACAGACTGGCTCGTTATCTGAGGAGTGAATCATCTACTTGCGTTTTTTAAAAATCCGTTAGTGGTTTAATTGAGTCTATCCTGGCTTCTGTTTTGTCCATGGTTCCTAATTCAATATATTCAGAGCAGCCGTCTCTTGAGGGGTTACCTCATCCATCTGTCGAAGGGCGCATAGTATTTCAAACTCACGATGACCCACCAGGTGTTGTCCGCTTTATTGCCACATATTGAACCAAACATTCACTATAAACTGGTAACTGTCCACTAACCAGGGTATATTAGCATGAAATGTTCTAAATACCTTTTGATTTTTGCATTAGATAGTAAGTGATATGAATAATTGTTATATATATAAAGAAAAGAAGATACTTCATGAAAAAATGTGGCATATCAGGTCAGTTGACGTTGCCACCTGCTCCCGACCCAGAATCTAACGGGAGTGGGTGGGGGAAGGGTCGCCTCGACACAGGTGTGCGACTGAGTCTCCCATGCAGGTCTTTCACCAGTATGATGAAAAAAATGTTGTCTTGAAGAAAGTATTAGTGAACAAAATTGTATAATCAGACAGAGTTCAGTAGGATATGCAGTTAATATTAAGGAATCTCTTCCTGTAGGCACAGCCACACCAGGAAAATGTTTGAAACCTGTGTTTGCAAACATTTGAGAAATAGTTTGGAAACACTCACTCATCCATCCATTTATCTATCCATCCATCCATCCATCCATTCATCAACTCATCAATCCATCCACCCATCCATCTATCCAGTCATCTACCCATTCATCCATTCATCTATCCATCCATCCATCTACTCATCCAAATACCCATCCATCCATCTAATCCTTCATCCATCCATCTGTCCACTTATCAATCCACCCATCTGTCTACTCATCCACCCATTCATCCACTCATCCACCCATCCATCCATCTACCCACTCATCTATCCATCTATCCACTCATCCTTCCCTCCACCTATCCATCCTTCCATGTATCCACTCATCCTTCTCTCCATCCATCCATCCATGAAAACTGTTTCTCAAATGTTTCCCAAATGTTTGCAGACATTTGGGAAACGGAAATTTGAAGCCAAAAACATTCACTCTACCCATGGAAGAACGTAACCATGTATTTCGCTGTGTATGAGAAGTAACAACTACAATAAGTATTAGTAGTAGTAGCAGCAGCAGACTTACTAATATTAAAAGTTTTATCGGCGATGTTTAATAGAATAAGTTGCATGTTTTACCAAGCCAAAGAAACATGGGTGATGATGACAGTCAACTTTGGGGAACAATATGGTTGTTTGCCGCAGTAGGAGCGGCCCCAATGTGGCGGATATTGCTGGCGCCTGTCGCTTTGTGCTCTTAAAGGGCAGCGGGACACCCTAGTGGACATTACTCATTACAGCATGCGGATTGTTGTTAAAGGAAGTTAAAGGGAGTAAAGGATGGGAGGAAAGACGAAGGGATGGAAGGAGGGACGGTAGGAAGTAGAAAATGGATAAGAAATGAGGGAGCGGGTGAAGGAAGAGAGGAAGATTTTGGCGAGGGAAAGATGAGAACGCTAAGTGCTCTTGGTGGACATGGCGATAACAGTGTTGTCCAATAATGTTATGAGGAGAACAGCAACCTTTAATGCACAGGGCTGGGATGGAACAGAAGGTCATGGAAAAAAAAGGAGCTTGTTCTGATTATATCAAAATTACCAAGAACTCTGCTGGGTCCTAAGTGGTTAAGGGTTGTGAGCCATGCCGTCCATCAGCGAATAGACCAACGGGCTTTGCCCCCTTGTTAACCCTTTTACTGACATGGACGTCCTGCTTTAATATTCAGTACAATGCAAATGGACACGAGAGAGAGAGAGAGAGAGAGAGAGAGAGAGAGAGAGAATTTTTCCCTTTGATAGGCTACAGAAATACGCAGGAGACTATAGTACAAAATTACTTCCCCAAAAAATGTTAGTAGTCATGGGAAAAACTATCCAGCCAAGAAAGTGTTATGTAATGAGTGTCGACATCAATCCTTCACCTGAGTCTTTGTCACTGCAACAACTTACGTCCAGAGATCTCTTGGTGGTTAATAGTCAATATTCCCATCTCACAGTTATTCGCAAGGGTAACGCTCATTGTTTTCATGTCAATCATACTTCATCGTACTTGTGACTCACTTTTTTTTATTTGTTTGTTTTTGTTTTCTTGACTTCATTATGCACTATTAAATTTGTTCTCCTCCTCCTCCTCCTCTTTCTCCTCCTAATTTCTTTTTTTCTTATTCATGCTTTTCTTCGCTTACTGGGGTTGTTGATCTTCTTTAGTCTAAGGAAGGATTCTCTCTCTCTCTCTCTCTCTCTCTCTCTCTCTCTCTCTCTCTCTCTCTCTCTCTCTCTCTCTCTCTCTCTCTCTCTCTCTCTCTCTCTCATGTAGACCTATCACCTCTCCTCCATTTGCACACGCAAATGACAGCCAAAATAAGTGAATATGGCATTAAACGTCAGAAAAATTACTCATATCGTCACCGAGAGGTTTACTACACTATGGCTTGATAAACCTCCTCGCAACATTTGCCAGGGAGAGAGGCTAAAAAAAAGATAATAATAAATAAGTAAATAAATAAACTCCCTTCCTTTAATTTATACAAGGTGGGCGGAGACACGTGCATCGCTAAGTGGGAATTAGACGGGGCCACTTGTGTGTGTGTGTGTGTGTGTGTGTGTGTGTAAGGACTATCGTTTGTTTGCTGCAGTGGCCTCGAATATCACCATGTTTGTCGCTCTCACTGTACGTAAATAGGAATGAAACTTTGAATATTGCCTGCTGTACCGCCTGTTGTGGGGCTCAGA
>NC_087156.1:25984496-25991996 GCF_035594125.1 Scylla paramamosain | reverse complement strand
GCCAATGTCTGCTGCTCTCTCTCTCTCTCTCTCTCTCTCTCTCTCTCTCTCTCTCTCTCTCTCTCTCTCTCTCTCTCTCTCTCTCTCTCTCTCTCTCTCTCAACACAAGCCCGCACATAAAAAAACAAACTGATATTATTACTTCCACTGATGTTACTACTACTACTTCCACTACTACTACTACTACTACTACTATACTATAGGTTAAAAATGCATATTTACTAATAGAATAAGATTTACAACTTTTAAATGGTTCACAATTAACGCTCCATATTTTTCTAGTTGACTCAAGAACAAGAGTAGAGTAGAGTGCCGCGTACCATCATAAACAACGCCTTGGTACTCTGAGCAATATATTGAAGTTTTAAGAGGTGCAGTGTCCTCCCATGTCTTCATCGCCACAGAGGACAAATGATGATGACCTTATGATTCTACTCTCTCTCTTTGCTTATTATCAAAAGTTGAGTCTGAAAAGAAGTTGAGAATTAGTTCCCGAGAGATGCAGTGGGAGAGTTGGTTTGTTTAGACGCAGTGGTCAATAGGGAAGTTTAAGAGAAGAATGATAGGGATGAAAGGTACTCTTAGGTGGATGCTGGTAGGAGTGTTTTATTCAGGGATTGTCTTGTACGTGTAGGTCTTCTGGTTTCCTGCAGCTTCCCTAATTTTTTTCTATTTTGTTGTCATTTATTTCAGTCTGTATTTTTTTTTTTTTTTTTCCTTTTCTTCTTAAATTTTCTTGCCTCATTTCAGTCGCTCGTGATTTTCTGTTAGTTTCAGGCATTGTACTTCCTACTTCGAGTTATTTTAGCGTACGTGTGTGTGTGTTTGTGTGTGCGTGTGTGTGTATGTTTACGTAGGTATGAGTATTTTGTTTCTCGGTCTAGTTTTGGGCTTCCCCCAGAGCTCCTCTCCTCAGTGGCTGTCATGCGGTACTGCTACCTCGGCCACGTGTCAGCTTGCCCCGTCCCCCGACCCTCACTCCCTCACATCCTGCCTCCCCCTCTTCCACCAACCCTCCTGTGCCCTGGCCCCATTTCTCGCTAACCTCTCTGCCAAGCCTGTAATGTCCAGCCTTTCACGGTGCTCCCTAATGTAACTTTCAGCCCTCCTCCTCCTCCTCCTCCTCCTCCTCCTCCTCCTCCTCCTCACAAAATTGATCACGGAAGTTATCGTGGCCCTGCGTGACGTGTGTGTGTGTGTGTGTGTGTGTGTATGCCTCTCTTCTTCCAGCCATTTTTCCTTCCTTCTCTCATCCATTCATTTATTCTGTCTCTCTTTGTTTATTATTTCACTGTGTGTGTGTGTGTGTGTGTGTGTGTGTGTGTGTGTGTGTGTGTGTGTGTGTGTGTGTGTGTGTGTGTGTGAGAGAGAGAGAGAGAGAGAGAGAGAGAGAGAGAGAGAGAGAGAGAGAGAGAGAGAGAGAGAAAGAGTATACACGGAAGCTGGCAGTGGTTTGACATACTCTCTCTCTCTCTCTCTCTCTCTCTCTCTCTCTCTCTCTCTCTCTCTCTCTCTCTCTCTCTCATCTCTTCTCTTTACACTATCCTTTTCTCTTCTGTTGCAAAAAAAGTCGGAAACCATTAACTCTCTCTCTCTCTCTCTCTCTCTCTCTCTCTCTCTCTCTCTCTCTCTCTCTCTCTCTCTCTCTCTCTCTCTCTCTCTCTCTCTCTCTCTCTCTCTCTCTCTCATGTACCTCGTCATCAGCATTGGCAGCTTCGCCGTTCCCTACACGTGTCAATTATGGTCGTGTGTTAAAAGGCGCCGTGATAACTGGTTGGGGCGGTATTGCTATTATCATCACTACTGCCTTTGTTATTATTATTAGTAGTGTTGTTGTTGTTGTTGTTGTTGTTGTTGTTGTTGTTGTTATTCATTTTGTTAAGGATGTGGACAGTCCTTAGTGCCGCAAAAGTAAATGAATGTTTCATAGTAGTAGTAGTAGTAGTAGTAGTAGTAGTAGTAGTAGTAGTAGTAGTTGTAGTAGTAGTAGTTGTTGTTGTATTAGTAATAATGATAATAATTTAGTCACTCCTTGCTTTATGCTCTGTTTAGTTTTAGAACCACTTAGAGAGAGAGAGAGAGAGAGAGAGAGAGAGAGAGAGAGAGAGAGAGAGAGAGAGAGAGAGAGAGGCTGTGGATGGAGGGGAAAAAAAGACGACGAAAGATACAGGTGACGAGTGATTCACTTAAGGCAAGTTTAAAGAGAACCAGCGTGCGAGCTAATGGATGTTTGGATAATTAAAGAGAATGGGAGGCAGCGAGAGTATAAAGGGAAGTTTTGTTGAAGGTAATACAAAGATGAGAGTTACGTAATGTGAAGTAAGAGTAGAGTTTTCTTTATAATTCCTTTTCTGCCCTAGTCTTTATTTGTTGACATTCAGAGCACTTTTAAAGATTACTCGCATGGACACAGAAACGAGAGAGAGAGAGAGAGAGAGAGAGAGAGAGAGAGAGAGAGAGAGAGAGAGAGAGAGAGAGAGAGAGAGAGAGATTAATTTAGTCTTTTTTTCCAGGTCACAGGACTATTTCAAAAGGCTACAGTGCAAAAAAAAAAAAAAAAAACTCTAAAAACTTCATTATGAGAACGAGAATAGTTGCCAGACAGTGAAAGGTCAAAAGGGGAAGTGACATAGAGACCCAAATAGTTTACGTGATAGTTAATGTAGCAGTGTGAGTGGATAAGAATGAAAGAAGAGAGATATAATAGAGCCAATTCCATAATCTTGAGCTCCCGAACCAAAAAGCTCCCCAACTTGAGAGTTTTTGGTACGCTCCCGAATGGAAAGTAGCGGCCAGAGGTAACTGTAAAACCCGATTACCGCTGAAGTGGCCTTTTTTTGGGCCAGATAACAAACGAAAAAGAGTAACTGTGGAACTGGCTCACAAAGATTCGGGGTTAACTTGAGTGTGATGAAGTGAGAGAAATAAAAGTGTTGATGGAAGAGGGGAGAGTAAACGAGAACATTGAGATACTGTAGAGAGAGTTACTGAAAATGAAGGTTTTTAATTTCAAGAATATGATTGTGTGTTGCGTTAACCAAGACGCCCGTGTATTTTGTATTATTAGTGGTGCTCTCTCTCTCTCTCTCTCTCTCTCTCTCTCTCTCTCTCTCTCTCTCTCTCTCTCTCTCTCTCTCTCTCTCTCTCTCATTTTAGTGTACGTAATATTTTTCCATTGATTGTTGTTGTTGTTGTTGTTGTTGTTGTTGTTTTTGTTCTTGTTGCTTTGGTTAATTTATTATTATTATTATTATTATTATTATTATTATTATTATTATTATTATTATTATTATTATTATTATTCGTCTTCGTGGTCTCGTTTCTCCCCCTTCTTCCCCTTATCTCTCTCCTGTCTTCCCTCCCTCCTCCTCCTCCTCCTCCTCCTCCTCCTCCTCCTCCTCCTCCTCCTCCATAACTTGGCGTTGCTCGGACGTTGTGGTGGAAATACTGTCTCATATTTTGTTATGCTTTCTTATTTTCTCCTTTACGTCATGTTTTTCCTTAGTATTTTTCATTTTTTTTCACATAAGCTTGTTTCTCCTGCTCCTCCTCCTCTTCCTCTCTTTTTTCATCATCATCATCTTCTTCTTCTTCTTCTTCTTCTTCTTCTTCTTCTTCTTCTTCTTCTTCTTCTTCTTCTTCTTCTTCTTCTTCTTCTTCGCCATCTTCATTGTTGTCGTCTTCGCCTTTGTTTTCTCCTCCTCCTCCTCCTCCTCCACCTCCTGTCACGTGAACATTATTTTCAAGGACAGTTGTGGTACGTGCTCTGACCCTTTCAGACCCACAGTCTCGCGTTCCTGAGCTTTCATCACTAACTATCTGCTCATTACCTTCCCTAAATACTCTCTCTCTCTCTCTCTCTCTCTCTCTCTCTCTCTCTCTCTCTCTCTCTCTCTCTCTCTCTCTCTCTCTCTCGTTTTTCCTCTTTCGTTCTCATTTTCCTTCCCATTTCCTTTGTTTTTACCCTTGTCTAGATTATCATTCTTTCCTCTCTCCTTTCATCCTAACCTCTCCTTTCCATTCCACCTTATTACCTTTCCTTCCTTCCTTTCTTTCCTTCCTTCCTTTCTTTCTTTCTTTCTTTCTTCCTTCATTCCTTCCTTTTTTTCTTTCCTTCCTTTCTTTCTTTCTTCCTTCTTTCCTTCCTTCCTTCGTTTCTTCTTTCTTTCCTTCCTTCGTTCCTTCCTTCCTTCCTTCCTTCCTTCCTTCCTTCCGTCCTTCATCCTTTCCGTTGCTGCCTCAGTAAGTGCTTCACTCCTCTATTCATCATTCTTATCTAGTTTTTCAAGACATAAAGATAAGTTATCCCTGCTACATTAAAGATGGGCCAGGTTATTTTAGCTTAAGTTGTGCTGGTTAGGTTAGGTTAGGTGAAGTTAGGTTATGCTTGGTTAAAGTTAAGGTAGGTAGTTAGGTTAGATTAGCGTAACTTATGCTGGGTTGGGTTAGGTTAGTTCGGTAAACTTAGGCTGTTTTAGGTTAGCTCAGATTAGTTATTCTAGGTTAGGTTAGGTTAGGATAGGTTAGGTTAACTTCAGCTAGGTAAAGTTATGCTGTTCTAGAATGGGTTGGATTAGTTATGCTAGGTAAGGTTAACGTTAGGTGAAGTTATGCTGTCCTAGATTGGATTAAATTAGATGAAGTTAGATTATTTATAGTAGGTTACGTAGGTAAGGTTAGATTAGATCAGGTTTGTATGGGTGAGGTTATGCGAGATACTCTAATCATACCACTCATAACATAACACACTTCATTTACCGTACAGCTGGGATGGTAGATTTGGATATGATCTGATTTATTTATCCCTTTTCTTCGTATCCTCAAAATTCAATCAGCAGTCCCTACCGTCACAGCGGCCTCCTTTTCGTCCTGCGCCCCTTCCTCCCCCAGTGCCTTACCTGTAATCCATCTCTCGCGCCCGCCTCAAACCAGTTAGCTTGGGAGGCTGCCAGAGAGGGGGCTGCCCACTCCACTTCGCTTGAGTCTGTGTTCGTCATTTTTTTCTTCCTCTTTCCTCCTTGCCTCATTGACTTTTTTTTTTTTCCACTTACTGTGTGTTTTCTTATTTCTCTCTCTCTCTCTCTCTCTCTCTCTCTCTCTCTCTCTCTCTCTCTCTCTCTCTCTCTCTCTCTCTCTCTCTCTCTCTCTCTCTCTCTCTCTCTCTCTCTGTTAGTCTTTCACCGCATTACCGAGGACTTTTTTTTTTTTTTCTTCCTATCATCATGTTGGCTGTGTGTTCCTCCTTCCGTGTCTATTACCATCTCACCCTTCTCCATTACACCAGGTACACGGGCGCGTTGGGTCACGTATTTCCCTCGATGCCAAGTATGCATACGTAGCAAAATGCCTCTCTCTCTCTCTCTCTCTCTCTCTCTCTCTCTCTCTCTCTCTCTCTCTCTCTCTCTCTCTCTCTCTCTCTCTCTCTCTCTCTCTCTCTCTCTCTCTCTCTCTCTCTCTCTCTCTCTCTCTCTCTTTTCACAATGTATATAACAGTCAACCTTTTCATTAGTCTCTCCTGAGTGACATTCCGTGAAGGATCAAGACAACCCTGCACTACTCCTAATGCTACTGGTGTTTATATGATTCAAAGAATATGTGTAATCAGGTGTTTTGGTGCAGTAATGTTTCAATAATCATATTTTCGATCAAATTTTCTTTACTGGCAAAGGTTAGGTTTCGTTTCGTTAGGTTACTGTAGATTCAGTGTATTCAATCAACGGTGCTAGGTAGATTTGTAATTTAGATTCAGTGTATTCAATCAACGGTGCTAGGTAGATTTGTAATTCATTTTTAGTGCATAAAACTTGCAGTCCTGTTGAAATTTGAAAGTTAATTTGTTTATTCCTATTATCATTTATGTTGAAGGACACATAGTTGAATGAACAAAAAATAATATTCAGTGAACCAAACAGACCAAACACAACCTATCTTCTACCAGTTAAAAGAAATAATATCGCAAATATAAATATTGTTATTTTTCCATCAAATCTTTAGAGATTTCGTGAATTCTTCGATTACACAGATTCCCTGTAGAATATATATGCTTTCTGCCGCTGTTGCTGGTGCGTGTTTAGGTTTATGTTGCTTCGTTAATTCGTTATCTGTAGGCTTGGAAATCTGTGTCTTACTGAAAGTAAAAACAAGAAAGACTCAGGAAGTGGAAGAGGGATAAAATGAAAGGAGACGCACAGAAAGATGGGAAAGAATGAAGCTGATGAAAACAATGAACGAAGTACTACACGCCTTGTAATTTATATATTTATCATTATAATCTTACTCGTGCAAGGGACACAAGGTGTGAAAGAGTTGTGCGGCAGGCATCGCTGACTGGCTGCAGTGTTTGAGTACTTTGAGTGCGGATGATTAATTCCCTGGTAGGTAATAAACAAAACATTCAACAAAGCGAGTGACTGCCTAAACGGATAATACATGGACAGTTAGACAAATGGAACTAATGACTGACTGAATAGATAATAGGTGGAGAATTAGAGGAACCGAATGGCGGTCTGGAGTTGATTACAAGAGAGAGAAGGAAGATGGAGAGGTGATGTGAGAATTTTATTTTGGTTTGGGTGCTTTGGAATAGACGTGCAGCCGCGGAAGATTACCGGAGAATACCACGCAGAGAAAGGCCTTTACAGTATTCTGCGGTGGAATCATGACACTTGGTGATGATTTGGACTGTTCCTGGAAGGCTGACAGGAGTGCATGACCAAGATAATCAGTTGACTCAAATGACTTAATGACTGGCCGACGAAAAAGACAAAGTGGCTATTAGCTGACTGATGTGGCGGGAATGCTGGAGTGACCTGTTGGCTGGAATGGCTGAATACTTCCCTTGACTGGAGGAAAAGTAATATGTTTGCAGACTGGTTAGGTGAGTTTGGTTCAATATTTAACCGGCTGGCTGGCTGGCTGGTTGACTGACTGACTGACTGGCTGACTGACTGACTGACTGGCTGGCTCACTCCTCACTCACTCACTCACTCACTTACTGACTGACCGACTGACTGACTGACGGAATAAATGAATGAATCAGGGTATAACTCTAAGCGGCGAGTTGAATAACAGACTGACTGACCGACTGACTGACTGACTGACTGACTGGATGAATGAATGAATGAATGAATGAATGAATCAGTATCAATGATAATGAAAGCTTCCGTTAGAATGAGGACCCATCTGTTAACGCTGCACGATCTTTTCGTGTCCCTAATTATCTAATGGTCGCTTATTGATTAAAAGAAAAACGCTGAGTTCTATAAATCTTACTTAATTGATATTATTTACTTGTATTTACAACTTACGCGAGGAGGGTTTCAAGACACTTTTCTTCCGTTACCTGACTTTTCTTTCGGTCTTTCGAGAACAGGCACTTAAGTAGGCGTTGTTGTTGTTGTTGTTGTTGTTGTTGTTGTTGTTGTTGTTGTTGTTGTTGTTGTTGTTTCTGATAATTTTGTTACCCTTGGCCAGTGACCGTCTTGCATTAAAAAAATAAAT
>NC_087156.1:25939496-25981996 GCF_035594125.1 Scylla paramamosain | reverse complement strand
TGACGCGACGTAATGAGGCAGTGGTAGAAATTACATGACAGCGTGCAGAGGTGGTTAAAAAATGACATGAAAGTGTATGTATATCGAGATGATTTCGGTACGTGACATGACAGGAGGTATCGAGAAGGGGGTAAAAGTGACACGAGAGGACGTACTGAGGGGGCTCTAGAAGTGACATGACAGGGTTTACGAGGTGGTGACAGACGTGACTTGACAGGGTGTATCGAGGTGGTTGTCAAGTGCCATGAGTGAAGGCGGATTGTAGGTCAAGAGGGGTGGCTGAAGTGTGTATTGAAATTCCTGTGAGATCGATAATGTGGGGACTGACAAAGACATATATTTCCTTGGGTTGTCGGGCGTCCATAGGAATGACATGAAGGAATGTACTGGACCTTACTGACTGACGTGATTTAAGTCAACAGTAGTGACATGAGACTGTACTGGTGTGATTTAAGTAAGCTAAAATGATGTACTGAGGTTATTTGATTAGACAGTAGTGACATGAGGTTGCATGGAAGTTATTTACGTACAAGTAGTGACGTAAGATTTCACTGAGGGGATTCAAGTCAATACCAGTGGCCTTGAACGGTCAAGAGACAGTAAGATGTACAAGTCACCAAGGGCGCTGTCCTCAAACGTTGCGGCGTCTTATCTCGGCAACAGTGGACACGCTGTCGTGAGAGTTGCTGAGGTTTTCAAGAGTGTCTATTATCCTAATGATAGTTTTTACAAGAGGTATTAATTTTGCTTGCAGTTGCTTAATGAAATGGTCTATACAGTGTAGTGTAATTTGAAAAGACGTTATTGACAACAAAACAAATTATTCATTGTTGGAATCTTTTAGTGCCTGAAGTGATATCGGTGCTCAGTGTTGCGTTACTCATTATAATAAAGATCATGTCATTAGCATTGTTCCCTTATTACGATCACTTTCAAAGACCACTGAGGTAATTAGGTACATTTATATTTGTGTTTTTCTCCATTGGCGGTACATAATCCTTGTTGAATCATCACTACAATCATTAAAAACTTTTGACAACTCCGATAACTTGTAGAGTGTGCTGAAACCAGTTGCAGCAAGACGCAGAAACGGTTACACGGACCGAAGCGTTAGGTATACTTGCATCAAAGTTCTTTGCATTACGTGAGTGCACGAGGTGATCGGATTGTAAGTATCTAGCCTAACATAGCATTTTTTCTTGCCAGCCTCTCTTCCTTTCGTCTTTGCTGTGTATCGATAACCAAATTTTCCCTTTCCGTGTACAAGTGACATGTCATCCGTGAGGTAATCTGTGACCTAATCAGCCCCACTGCTGCTCATCTATATTCCCTGCACGAAACTCCTGACCGACTTCCTCCTCATACAAGTTTCTTCATCCACCGGCGGATTTTTTCTTTCCTTGGCAGCACGCAGTTGTGCTGTCCGTAAAGTGCCGCGAGGAATGTCTCCACAAGCATTTCATCTTGGATTTTCTTTAGCGCTTCGTGATAGTGTGTGTGTGGAGAGAGAGAGAGAGAGAGAGAGAGAGAGAGAGAGAGAGAGAGAGAGAGAGAGAGAGTGTTTCTTTCTTGTTGAATCTTTTGATGCATGTCTCTTTCATTTCATTTGTTCCCTCCCTCTCCCTCCACACAAACAGGCATGCAGACAGATAGACAGACAAACAGACGGTTGGAAAAAATACACATGCGAACATACAGACAGACAGACAAAACATGAACAGGCAGACCGATCGATAGACGGGCAGGCAAACAGCTGGACGAACATACATACATTCATACATACGTACATACATACATACAAACAGCTGGACAGATACAGAACGTGGGCGGAGTGTATCGCTGGGCGTGTCGGTGTAGCATTACTGGCCAGGGTGTTTGCCTAGCTAATTAGCCTGTGTTTTCATCACGGTGATTGCTGCGTCGGTGGACAGTTGACCAATTAGGCGCCGATAAGGCCTGGTGATGGCGATGAGCTGATAATGTGCGGCGCCACGACCCGTCCTGACCTCCCCACCGCGCGGTGCAGCCTCCGCTGAACTTAAGCACAGGCTGTCGTGTTCACCGTCACTGCTTCCGACTGGGGACCGTATTCTCATACGTTATGGCGCCTTACCACGACTACTTTTGACAGATTGTAGTGCAAGTTACTCAAGTGTCGAGGCATGCTTTCATGAATGTAATGATGTTTTACCAAGGATTCTGCATCATCCTTGAAAAAACTCCTTATGAAAGCCCGAAACATGGAAGAATACGAGCCTGGCTGTCCTGCTCTCACATTCCTTTGCCCCAAATGACTGAGTGTCGTAGAAGCACTCCGCTCTCACTGTCACGAGAGGGAGAGAGGGAGAGGGTGATGTCACGCCTCCCGCACTGCTGTAAGAGGTGCGGCGGTCAGTGGCACACTGGCACAGCTCTCTGGGCGTGTTGCAGCTGCTGGTTGCTCCTTCCTCAAGGTTACATGCCTACTTATATTGTTTTGTGGGATATTACTCACGCCGTCGCCTTTCTTTATGCTTGAGGTCTGTTTTCTTCCTTGGGTTTGAGTCATGAAACAATCTGCGGGAAAACAAGAAATGTGAGGAAAAAGAGGAAAGAACGAATTATTGTATATATATTTGTGTGTGTGTGTGTGTGTGTGTGTGTGTGTGTGTGTGTGTGTGTGTGTGTGGCGCACCTGGTCCAGGAAAAATATTTAGTGATGAGGTAATTGTGCCACAAGTAAAGCAGCCGCTCAGCTATTTTCATGAACTGTATCTCAACCAGTGAAATATAGGTGTGTGTGTGTGTGTGTGTGTGTGTGTGTGTGTGTGTGTGTGTGTGTTTGTGTGCGCGCGCGTTCATCATGGGCATGTATCGGGCGTGTCGTGGGCGTGTGGGCGGACTGTGAGGTTCGGGTTATTGATCCAGTGTTCCTCTCCTTGCAGATGCGATTGCGGGAGCTGAACCCTCCACCACCTCCACCACTACCTCCACCACTTCCTCCTCCCCCATCGTGAGAGAGGTTATCTGGGCCTGAGTCCCGCCTGTCCTGCCTCCTCCCAACGCTCCTTTTCTCGTACACTGCAGGCCACACACTCCTGCCACTCCAGCATCTCTCGTCTCAATCCTGCACAAGCATCAGGCGTATGGTCTTCCAGGGACGCACCAGAAGATTCCCGCCACATTCAGAATACACGAGACAGCTTGGAAGAAAAACTATAATTTCAGGAGGGACAGAAAAACAGGCCCAGATTATCCTCTGAAAAGCGTCTCATGTCCTCTGTCTTACTGAGGTTTATCCACTCAAGGCACTGACTGCTAGCTATTTGCTGTTCCCGAAGGAGCGCTTCATGGACTTTGCTTCTAGTGCGACGTGTTAGCTGAGAGGATACTGAACATACGAGTATACTCTCGTTCCTCTACCTAAGCTTCTCTGGTCCATCGTCTCCTTTCCTGAATGTAAAAGAACTGTGCCTTACGACCTCTCATCCCTCATCCTCCAGTCATTAGACCTCTCGTGAGTCAGAAAAAAAAAGAAAGAACCGAAGGCCTGGTCCGCCAC
Organism: Scylla paramamosain; assembly: GCF_035594125.1. Taxonomy (NCBI): domain Eukaryota; kingdom Metazoa; phylum Arthropoda; class Malacostraca; order Decapoda; family Portunidae; genus Scylla; species Scylla paramamosain. Next base: position 25,978,455 of record NC_087156.1, on the reverse strand, counting down.
AGCACGTAAGAAGTTGATAAACCTCAAGTAGCCGGACAGAGGTGCAGTGGACGCAGCCGCGCTTCCATCCTCACTAGTTTAGGCTTCTGTCTCCCTCGCGATGCTGCCAACTTATCTGTGATCCTTGCATGCCGCCACATCCACAGAAGAACCCACTCCACTTACTGACGCACAAGAACTCCTCAGGGCAAGTGTGCTGCCCGCTCACGGCTTCTCGTAGCACACCGACTTGGTGTTTCGAACGTGGAAAGTGCGAGTGTGCGTGTGTTTGTTAATCCCTGCGATACTCTGCGTGTGTGTACTCGCTTGTGTGTACGTGTGAAGATCTGGTGTCGAGGAACAAGCTGCAGTGCCTATCATTATAGACTTAAAGCCTTACCATCAACAACAAGAACACACTAAATTGTTGCCAACAGTACTAGAATCACTTCAGTTCATCTCCACCAGTCGCTCTCCGTCCTCCTGTTCGCTCCGAGATGACTGCTGAGATCCCCCTGACGGAGACCTTGGAGGGGTTGGCTGAGGCCTCCCTGAAACCAGCCGACAATGTGGAACAACTCAAGACCCTCGTCTCTAGACTGCACTCCAGAATCAAGGCGCAAGGTGAGTCCTGCAGCACTTGTACACAATAATAATGTACTTTATAGGAAGATGACTGACTGACTGGCCTTCATCACAACACATTACTGTAGAACACGAGAGTTAGCAAGCAGAGCTATAGATGCTGGAACTCCTACGTGTGACATTAAATGTTATCGAAGTTAATAAAATCAGTTTCGTAGATAGATAAATAAATAAAGTAGAAATCAAAAGTAATAAGCACCAATTCAATTCGATTAAATCTCTTTATTATGGAAACATTACATACAGGGCTCACAATACTGACAATACGCCTGTTGTGAAGAGGCCCCCGTCGGGTGTCCCCCAGGCCGGAGACTTCTAAGCAGCAATATAGTGATGAGGGATGTCCTCCTTTTGAAGTTATAATTGAATAAACATCAAAACTGCCGCTTATTGTAACAAGCAGGCAAAAAATTAGTCATCAGAGATATTATGTTATCTTCCTTGCGGCAGAAGTTGTTTGATACTGCACGAACCATAACTATAAATTTAATCGTGCTACTGAGAAGTAAAAAAAAATAATAATAATAAATAAATAAAATAATGATGATAATAATAATAATGGTAATAATAATAATAATAATAATAATAATAATAATAATAATAATAATGATAATAATGTGTAATTGAAGTTATCTAAGCTAAATTATTGTGACAAAAAAATAAAACGAAAGATAATGACACACAAATGTCACGTTGATAATTGAACGTTTTACCACGAAACGTACACAAAGGAGCAGCGCAACTTGACGTATACAGAATTCACCCCCACAATACTCGTGTAAGCATTAGAGATTTAAACAAAAGCCAGCCAGAGCAGCCACTAAGCTGGTGGTCATCCGTCAGAGCTTTGAACTAGTTGTAAGCGCGGGGTATGTTTGTGACGTCCGTGAGCCGCCACCACTAAATATGAACCTTGCCTCCACTTTTTCTTTTTTTTGTCTCGCCTTCAAGTCTGCTGCAAGATTTACGGAAGATTATTATAAGCTTGGTGGATGTTGTGAATGTCGGTCTGTTTTATGTGTGAATTTGTCATAAAGTGCCCTTTATTATTATTATTATTATTATTATTATTATTATTATTATTATTATTATTATTATTATTATTATTATTATTAACCGTCATATTTTTTTTTCTTTTCATACTGTCAATGTATTCTTGTCATTTATTATTTTATGTTTATTTATTTACTTATTTATCGGAGTATTTATTTATCTATCTATATTTATTTTCGTACTGTGGACATTCTGATGTAACGTCTTCCTCCTCCTCCTCCTCTTCCTCCTCCTCCTCCTCCTCCTCCTCCTCCTCCTCCTCCTCCTCCTCCTCCTCCTCCTCCTCCTCCTCCTCCTCCTCCTCCCACTACTGCTACTGCAACTACTACTACTACTACTACTACTACTACTACTATTACTACTACGACTTAGTTACTACTACCATTAATATACTACTACAGCTACTACTACTACTACTACTACTACAAGTCTTTTCCTCCTGTCTTTAATCACTGGAATTGCTTTACTTTGCTTCTTTCTTCTTTTCTGCCCCAATTCACGCTGCAATGTTTTCTCTTCCTCGAAATGTCACCCCCTTCATGTTTTGTGATTAATGGGTCAGGAACATGATTCTCTCTCTCTCTCTCTCTCTCTCTCTCTCTCTCTCTCTCTCTCTCTCTCTCTCTCTCTCTCTCTCTCTCTCTCTCTCTCTCTCTCTCTCTCTCTCTCTCTCTCTCTCTCTCTCTCTCTCAGTGGCTCTCCGCCAAGCACTAGTCCTGTCATCTGGCGGGAAAGGAACGAAAGGAAGGAGAAATATTATCATGCGTCCTCTTTAGATTTAAATTCACAGTTACATGAATTCAAATACGAGGGAGAAGCAGGACTGGAGGTGGGGGAAGGAACCATAAATGAGAGAGAGAGAGAGAGAGAGAGAGAGAGAGAGAGAGAGAGAGAGAGAGAGAGAGAGAGAGAGAATTTAGTGTGTGACAGGAAAGAGGGAGAATAGTACGGTAAATATTCTCTCTCTCTCTCTCTCTCTCTCTCTCTCTCTCTCTCTCTCTCTCTCTCTCTCTCTCTCTCTCTCTCTCTCTCTCTCTCTCTCTCTCAGCGTCGGCAGGTGAAGCCTCGTGTTTATAAACTTCGCTGGGAGAGCTTTAACTCAGCAACACCAAACGCGACGCCTCAGAAAGAATGATATTGAGCGAGGCTACTGAGGGGCTTGTTGTTGTTGTTGTTGTTGTTGTTGTTGTTGTTGTTGTTGTTGTTTTAAACTTTCTCTTCTTGATTCATTGTTTTTTTTTACTTCTGCTACTATCATCATCATCATCATCATCATCATCATCATCATCATTAGTAGTAGTAGTTGTAGTAGTAGTAGTAGTAGTAGTAGTAGTAGTAGTAGTATTGTTGCTGCTGTTGTTATTGTTATCGGTATTATTTTTCTTTTCCATTTGTTTTTTTTTTCCTTGTCATCACCATCGGTATTGTATAGTTAGTAGCACTGTAGATTAGTACTAATTATGTTTATTATTATTAACATGTTACATTTGTTTTTTACCACCAAATTGATATGCAGCTGAGGAAGACCTACTGCCTGCTATGGGAGAACGAGGATAATAGTAAAATGGTATTCAAATAAATCTACCTTTAGTGCTAATTTTTATCATGTAGAAAACATTTTTTTTGTACGGGAACAAATAGCCTGATTTCTCTTGCCTTCACTTCCGTCCCTTAATTGGCGATTTTGACGGAGTTTACAAGCAGTCGTTTCTCAGTTATATATATAGCTCATCTCAGGCGGCGATGTTAGTGGCTGATGTGCAGAGGGATCCTGGCATGTTTACATAGATATGTCTCTTGCACTTAATCTGCCGCGACTTTCCTCATCTCTGCCTCCGCTTCGTATTCTTAAAATCGTTTCGGCGCTTTATCTTGACAGCTTTTAACAGGCTCCACTGGAAGTTACCGGGATTTTCAAGAGCGGATTCATGATTGTAGTGATACTTTAGTTAGGATCCTACACTACTATTAGGAAAAACACTCACGAGATCTTGACTAATCATTTCTTTGAAAATAGTCTTCAGGAGATTCGAGTTTAAGTTTACGAGCCTTCATCGTAAACACTTTCTTCTTTTCCCTTAATGAAAGCAGAAGATTGACAGGTGCACATGCTGCGTATCCGTTCTTAGCTGCTGCTTTTCGTTAGGCAGTCGCAGGCGGAAGAGCATCTCACATCACGCTTGTCTAGGGATTGGCCAAAAGCCCCGGGACGGTGTTTGTAAATACGGGAAGGGCGGGAAGCGGCCAAATCAAAGCCGGCAAGGAGTCATTTCTGTAAGATGCCTACGCTGTGTATCCGTCTGTCAGTTTACCTGCCCCATCATGTTTGTTGCATCTGCCCACACTGCTTCTGACTACTAACCAAGGAAAATATAAGAGAGTCCTTGCTATTTAACCAATTATTCAATCCCTCTCCCTTGTGCCCTTTTTTCCGCACATTACGTGTCGCCTGCTGTGTACAGGTTTTCTTGCATAACCTGCACCGGCTTATATAAACAAACGCAAAGTTTTATTTATTTTTTTTTTCTTTTTATGTACCCATTCATGAATTTAACCTGGATGTATCCGCCAGTCTCTCTCTCTCTCTCTCTCTCTCTCTCTCTCTCTCTCTCTCTCTCTCTCTCTCTCTCTCTCTCTCTCTCTCTCTCTCTCTCTCTCTCAACACATCAGGTTGTCATACTTACAAGGAGAGGGAGCCAAATATCTGAAAACACCATCGGATAGTCTTCAGATTTTTTTAAAGATGACAGCTTATTAAAAATTTTTGACTTTTCCACAGATATTTCTAACTATCTGAGCATTATGCCAACTTGCACATTAATTTGCATATCTATGTATTTATTTGCGGATTTTAAAAGGATCTTCAAAGGAAGTGTCACAGATAGGGTGGAAGGAAGAGAAGCCCAGTGCCTGCCTCTATCCCAAGCCCACCCATCATGCGACTGTCAAAAATAATTGGTGAAATATATAGGGATAAGACTCAACTCAGAACTGTAAGGTATTTCTGGCTCAGTACATTGTTACTTTTTCATTGCAGGCTCAGTCAATGCTTATCTTCTCATTGGAAGAATCCTTTTTGGTAGAAAAGTTTGTTAGGCATGTATGGATATTCCATTGTAAATAAGAAATGCTTAATTGAAATTAAAGATTTTGCTTTCCGTACTTTTTCTGAAAATTTTTTCAGTATTTTTTTATAAAATGGTCCAAGTCCTTAAAAATTAGACAGAAATTTTTGAAGAAAAAATTTTTCAACATCACTGGTGTTTAGTTGGATAATGTACAACTAGTATAATACATGGACACAAAAAACTCATAAACTTTTAAAAATATGTATTCTTAGGGCTGGAAAGTTTTTTTTTTTTTTTAAGTACTGTTTCTGTTCATAGAATTCTACTGAAAGGGTAAGTTGTTAGGCTTCCAAATATATTATTTAACATTTAACAGATGACCCTGTGATAATGTTCTCTCTCTCTCTCTCTCTCTCTCTCTCTCTCTCTCTCTCTCTCTCTCTCTCTCTCTCTCTCTCTCTCTCTCTCTCTCTCTCTCTCTCTCTCTCTCTCTCTCTCTCTCTCTCTCTCTCTCTCTCTCTCTCTCTCTCTCTCTGAAGTTCAGATCTTTGAAATTTTGTTAAAAATCCAGAAAGAAATTTTTTTCCAATCTTCACAGATGCCATTGGTGAAAGAGTTACTGTAACATAATGGGCACTGTCTGAGTGTAAAACATTTTGGAATGATAAAATGAATTGCACATCACACCCTACCCCTGAAACAAAGATGCTCTGCATGCCCAGTGAAAGTTGATGTAAAACATTTTGCTGCTAAGTTAATGGAATCCAGGGTATGTACTGTATAACGTTGAAGTCTTTTATATTTTGAATAAAGTGGATTCATTGTTCATAGGTTATATTTTTTTATTATGTAAGTTTGTTCAGCATGCAGAATTTACTAAGAGAAGCAGACATGTCTGTAGTTCAGGTATTTGAGGAAGGCTGCCAGAAATCTTCTATTACATAAAATGTTTCCCACTTCACATGACTGACTCCTGTAAAACATGAAAGAAATATGTGTCCAGCAGCAGGCATGATCTCACAGGAGTAATTGTCTGGGGCTTTAATTTTTCATTCACACTCATTTTTCTTAGTATTGGCCCAGTAATGTCATAGAAATTTTTCATTCCCTTAGATTTTTTTCCTTTTTAAAGTAGTATAAGAAATATGTGGGACCAAAAACTTTGATCTCATAGAAAAAAGTTCCTTGTTTGAATTCTTCTTGTTCTAAGACATGGCAAAAAGATTTCAAAAGAGAGTTTTTACTGCCTTTTGTCTAAGAGCTGACTCTGTTACATGCCTGGGCTATTTTATTACCAGTATTTTTTATCTGGATTTTTTTAAGGTCTTGAGCTCAGAAAATCAGGCTTTTTTTTTTTTCAGGAAATTTGTTTCCAGTTTTATCACTCTCATACAAATGGTTAAAGAAATCTACAGTCAAAAAAAAATCAAATTTCATAGCAGTAGGTTTCCCAGTCAATAAATTGCATATAATTTCTAGTCATTCTTCTTAATTTCAGATTTCTCTCTCTCTCTCTCTCTCTCTCTCTCTCTCTCTCTCTCTCTCTCTCTCTCTCTCTCTCTCTCTCTCTCTCTCTCTCTCTCTCTCTCTCTCTCTCTCTCTCTCTCTCTCTCTCTCTCTCTCTCTCTCTCTCTCTCTCTCTCTCTCATGAATTTTCACCTTATCATCTGTTTACCATTTATTAAAAAAAAAAAAAAAAAGAATATGGGCCAAAGTTTGGGTTCATAAAATTTTCTAATATGACCTGGCTGGCTCTTAAAGAAGTACTTAAAGATTCAAAACCATGATAGTGAAACTTGTGTCTCTGGAACACCTAACTTGGCACATATACATTTCTACAAATGCATGTTTCATTCCCACAGGTGTCGAGAACCGCCAGGAGGTGGTGTCCTTGATGGCCACGTCTCAGCACCAGGGAGTGGAGCACCTGGTCAGGGTTATGGAGGTGAGTATGCTTCTTGCATGTACTTGCCATCTTGTAAGAAAAATATTAACAAATAAATAAAATAAATAAATAAATAAAAAAACAAAGTTACCTAATTAGACACAGTAAGGACATAACAGTTCAGATAGAGAGGAAAGTTTGAAGCAACAAAAAATGTACGCTGATATTACAGGTTATTTTTATGATACACAAGCATACATCACACAGTTATATATAAACTATATATAAAATATTTTGTTGCCATATAGGTAGTATAATACTTATATCTAATTTCTGATCAATTTCCATTGATGTAACATCATAATGTATTTAGCTTCCAAACAATAACAGTTCATTTGTCATTAAAATATTACATTTTTTAAGTAAACTTCCATTCTCAAAATTCACAAAAAAAGGAATTTTCCTTGATGGTAAGATTTTCTTTCTTTAATTGTACATTGTAATGAAACCCTGTCTGAAGAATATTCATGATTTAAAGATGGCATTTCTAAACTTTATTTAACTGGCAGTGGTACTTCTCCTGTAGAATAAGTATTGTGAAGGGCATCCCTATCTATAGTCATAATGTATAACAAATCATGAACTGAAAAAAAAAAGAAAAAAGAAAAAAGAAAAAAATGTTTGGATATGTAAGTGTAATACTGAAGACTGAAAAAGATTAGAAATTTCCTCTCTATCATACCACTGTTATCTTCACAGCCATAGTGATTTTTTTCTTTCTGAAAAAGATTAGAAATTTCCTCTCTATCATACCACTGTTATCTTCACAGCCATAGTGATTTTTTTTTCTTTTGTCCCCTTAATTAAAATCAGTGTCCTCCCATGCCTCAGTCATGCAATGCTTGTATTCCCTATCCCTCCAGCAGTGCCATTTTTCTCTTCAGCTGTGTTTTTCCTTTCCTCAGCAGTGGATTTTCTCCCTTAACTAGTATTCCCTTTCCTCTCTACTGCAGTGCCTTTTTTCCCCTTAGCAGTGTCTTTTCTTCTCAAAGCAGTGCCTTTCCCTTCCTTCACCAGTGTCTTTCCTTCTCTTATCAGTACCCTCCCTTCCCCAACAGTGTCTTTGGCTTCTTCTACAGTGCCTTTTCTTCTTTCAGCAATTTCTTTTTCCCTGTTCAACAGTGCCTTTCCTCCCTTCACCAATGACTTTCCTCCCTTCACCAATGACTTTCCTCCATTCAGCAGTGTCATTCCTTTTCCAGTAGTGTCTGCTTCTCTCAGCCAGCCATACCTCTCCTCCACTCAGCTGTGCCTTTCCTCCCCTCAGCTGTGCCGTGATCCCCCACTGGTGGGTGCAGTCTGTGCTCTCCTCCATGACCTTCTCTCACCCAGCCATAAAGGTCTGGACTCTCAAAACTATTGAATTGTTTTAGTGTGCGAAATTTGTCGTTATTTTGGTTTGAGTATTTCCCCTCATTTATGTATGTGTGAAGATTTTATTTTGTTTGGATTTGAATTATTAAGATTACGGTTGTCATCTATTAGGTACCCATGTTGTACAATTACAGTTGACTGCAGTGAATCCAATATTGTGTTGTCCTTCCAGTGGAGCTGCGCCTGGAGGTCCTTCACAAATGCCTGGCTCTCAACACAGCTGAGGTCATTTTCCGCACCCTCAAGACCTTGTCCACCGATGGTCTGGGAGTCATTGACGTGTGCATCCACCCAGCCTACCAGGTCTTGGCAAAGCTGGCATCTATAGGTGCATATTGAGGGATATTTCCATAAATCTCAAACTGACTTAAAAACTGCTTATCATGCCAGGGCTCCTTAAACATCTTTGGCCATAAGCAAGAACAGAGAACATAGCCTACAAACGACACAGCTCAATATTTTAAAGTCTTAAGAACCACTTTTACCCATTACCTTCCCTTTGAAGTTTTGATCTAAAAATAAATTTACTTCCTCTGCAGCATCCACTATCTCTCTCTCTCTCTCTCTCTCTCTCTCTCTCTCTCTCTCTCTCTCTCTCTCTCTCTCTCTCTCTCTCTCTCTCTCTCTCTCTCTCTCTCTCTCTCTCTCTCTCTCTCTCTCTCTCTCTCTCTCTCTCTCTCTCTCTCTCTCTCTCTCTCTCTCTCTCTCTCTCTCAAAATGATATATTATTGTTAATCCAATATTTAGTATCAACACTGTGATGATCTTCAGGACTGAAAATTATGATGATTATGATGATCTTTAGTAGTACTGAAGATCATCATAGTGATCAAAGATTCATCAGGGAAAGTTGTAAATAAATGGGTAATCAAAATGAAGTTTTTATTTTTCATTTATCATATCTGCTATTTATTTTGTACTATACATAAACTTGTGAAGGTGCATATGCTGAATTGCCATATGTGTTACTTTTTCTTTAGTATGATTGCCAAAAGCATTGTTTGAGGAATTTGTCACTGATTCTTAGAATATATCAAACCCAACACAGAGTCAGCAATTTGCAGTAAGATATATTAAGTAACATTTAAATATTAATTAATAAGAAAGTGACTTGAGGTCAGTATTATAAGGAAGAAAATAAAGAATCACTAACTGAACAAAACATGAAGCTTAGTAACTTCACAAAGGCAAGAATGTTTATCTTTTATCTTTGCCATCATTAACATGTGCCTCCTTGTGTACCAGAGCCCATGCTGGCAGTGAGGGCTCGTCTGGTGGGGGGTGTGAAGCTGACCCACCAGCTGCTGCAGGCACATAGCAAGAACAGCGTACCTCTACTGCCCCTCCTCATGGTTGCCTAATACCTCGCTAAGAACTGTAAGCTGCCCAGTTACTGCACAATACTCTGAGCTCATTGTGATTTTTCATCATAATTGATAACTCATTATACTTAAATTTGTTAGTCCTTGTGAATTCTAATTCAAGTGTTCATTTTCCTTGGGAATTTTCTCTTATTGTAATAAATATTCATTTATTAACAGTTAATCTATTAAAATATCAAAATATCATATTGTGTCAAGTTCATTTATGTTTTTTCATGTAAAATCCATCATAACTTAACATGTTCAGTATCCTTATTGTCACTTACAAAAAATCCCATTATTGTTTGCAAGCAAACTATGAGTTATTAATTGCTCTTGTATACCCTTTGGCTTTATGAATTGAATCTATGAATTCTGAGTTAAATTAAATACTCCAGAAATATTATATATCGTGACTAACTGGAAGATAAAAACATCACCTTCAATCATAACCTTCTTGAATAACATAGTATATGTATCAGAGATTAACATGCAATATATATATATATATATATATATATATATATATATATATATATATATATATATATATATATATATATATATATATATATATATATATATATATATATATATATATATATATATATATATATATATATATATATATATATATATATATATATAAACTTTGCCCTGGCCATCTAAAAGTTTACATTTTCTTACCTTTAACTTTTTAATCAGTAGTACTATAATATATATATATATATATATATATATATATATATATATATATATATATATATATATATATATATATATATATATATATATATTTATATATATATATATTTATATATTATATAGTACTGCTGATTGATTTAAAAGCTAAATATAAGAAAATGTAAACTTTTAGATAGCCAGGGCAAAGTTTAGCATAAGGGAAGCTTTTATTTAGATTTTGGCAATGTTATAATTGACACTGATGTCAGAAGTTCCACTTAAGACAACAAGTTGTGTCTTATTTATTATCATTATCTCAGAAGTATCTGACATTTCAAAATTAATTTGCCACAGTAGCACCAAGTATTGTGCCAACTCATCATTTCCCTCTGTGTTTCAGCTACCAACCAGATGATGCTGGGCAAGGAAGGCTGTGTGGCCACCTTGGCGACCATCCTCAGTTCAGTGCCCAAGACTCACTGGGCCAAGATCAAGTTCATCATGGAGGTCTTGGCACTTCTCACAAAAGCTAGTAAGCTATTGCCACATTTAGTGTTTCATGTCATGTCAGTCATCTGCCTCCCTCTTTTTTGCCTTCTCTTTCTATCCAGGATTGGTGAGGTCTGCTCAAGAAGATATCCAAGTGGATGGACAGAATTAGAGGTTATGAACATGAGCAGTAATGGATGGCTAGAAACCTATTGGTCCTTCTATTGAATGTCTAGGGAAGGTACTGTGACATTAAGTAATCAGAAGGTGAAATATGTGAAGATTGAGAATGAACATGATATTTCCCACAAAAAAATAGCATATCAGATTGTGTTTGTTTAGGTTTTCTTTGAGTCATAAAACTAAAACTGTATTCAGCATCTAGAGCTGCATTCATAATCAACCACATTTCTCCACTTGATTCATACAGATAAGTGTGTGTAATCTCAATCCTACAAGTATATTTCATTCCTTCGGTTCATATGTATGTAGAAGCTACCCTTTTTTATCTCTGTTTTAACAAATTATTTGTGGATTTGTTATCCTTCTGGTGGCAGCAGGACTCATCCCACCAGCAGAGTTCCCCCCCTTCAATATTATTCCCGAGGTGGACTTGAAGCTTTGGTTCTGCAGACCCAAGTTACACCAGTCCTCAATTTGTTATCCACTTTCAGAGAACACGTATCCATCTGAAGTGCAAAAGAAGTGTTAAGATTAATGTTTTGATGTGATTCAGTTTGAGGATAAAAAGGAGATAAAAATAACTCCAAATTGCAAATTATGGAATTTACTATGGTCATCCAGAGTAAACTGTTTTGAAGAGTATTAACTAAAGTTATCTATAGGACTGCTTGCTGAACTGAAGATTAAGTGAATTGTTTTAGGAGTAAGTTTTTGGTCAGTCAAATGTTTGAGCTTATGGATAATGAGAAAAGTTTCTAGGAAAGACAAGAAATTGTATGTGGCAGGCATTGACTTTCATGGGATTTATAAACATTTGCTGAAAGAAGGGAATACATGAAAGGGGTCAGAGAAGAGGAGGAATAATTTCCAGGAAAAGTTGATTTTTTAAGATGCGTAATATCTTTATGGATGAAAAGTAAGACTTAAGGAAGTTTAAATCCAGGGACACAGTCCAAGCTTTAAATTATTGATTATGATATTGTACACAGAAAATGAGAGCTAGCCACAGAACTACAGGGAAAGAGTGACAGAAAAAAATTGGAGGTGAATGCTGCAGTGGGTAATGGTGAGGTACAGCAGGAATGGTGATTTACAAGGTGCTTAGTTCTCATTAGTAGGTTACTGGAATTCATTATTTGGGTGTGAACATTGTTGCATAATTGTCTGTGGATATAGAAGTGAATAAGTAAATTAAAGAGTCAGTGAAGATTTTAGGGACATAATGAGATGTTTGAAGAGAGTGCTGTGTTTGTGGAGATAAAAGAAAAAGGAATATTTATGGGGATTGTTGTGCCAGATATTTGAAAAAGTATGGTTTGGTGTGGGTATCATATAAATACAAAATTGAAGATTTAATATATGAGAGCAGTTGCTTGTGGAAGGCATGCAGACTTGGATATATATATATATATATATATATATATATATATATATATATATATATATATATATATATATATATATATATATATATATATATATATATATAATTTTATTTATTTATTTTTTTTTTATAGAGATTAGTGTAGAACAAAGAATTTTTGAAAATTTTATAAATAATAAATAGATAGAATTTTTAGGGAGTGTAGAAATGCAATTACATATGTATATGCAAGTGAAAAGTGAATGTATGAATGAGGGTATCATTATTCTTTCATGTAATTACTTTTATTATTTGGTATATTTCCTGTCTCCTTTTTATGCCATTTGGCATATGCAAAAGAAAGTATGTTAGTTTCTACAGAATTAACATTTTATTTTTATTGTTGTTACTGTAAATATCATTAATAAAACATATGCTATGTGTATTATGCGGCATGAACAGGTGTTTGTTGAATTTTCAGACCTGTGGAATTTTCTGCTTTCCCTCCCTGCTTGGTTCACCCACCCCACCAAAGTCATATTGCAAATGACATTGCCTCTCTTTTGACATCCATAATTGTAGACCTCCCAACTTTCCCTCCTTTCCCTAAAGCATCTGGATCTGTTTTGCTTCTTGGAATTATGCACCGATTTATTTTCTTTCCAGCAAAGGAGACTATTCATGTTTCCCTCTTTTTTTTTTCATTAGCAAGCACTTTTCTCTGTAGATTATGTGAGTCCTCGCCTGGCAGCCATTGTCCGGGCTAATGGCCACAGTAAGCTCCAGGCCGTCCTAAACTGTTTTCTTTGGTAAGGCATCTTGGTGGTGTATTATGCATCGTGTGAAGGCCTAGTGCATGCAGCTCAGAGTCCAGCCAGCCCTGCCTTAGGGTGGCCATGTAGAGTGTATGTACAAAACCAACATAATCCCCTTAATTTTTCTGGAGAATTCAAAGTGGTTTTGACAAGACTGTTTTAATCTGGATCCTACACTAAGTTACTGCCTGACTGGTATTCATCTTGTGCAGGTCCAGGGAGAAAGCAGAAAAGTGTAAATGAAATTAAGTTATTTATCTAGTTTTCACTCTAATTTAGCACAATACTAAGTTAATCTCAAAATTAACCTTCCCAAGTAATCAATATTTATTGAAACAACAACAAAAGGACATTATAATGGAGGGAACTCTTAATGTAACAATTGAACATGATCATCTCTCACAACCTGGTAAGTGATGAAGGATCTCATGATTCATCCTACTCATTGCACCATTTTTGTGATTTGTCATGTATGTTTTTACCCAGAATACTTCAAGAAACACTTCCCCTGTTGTTCCTGCACTGTAGGGTTCCAGGTACAGCACAAGACTCCCTTTGTGTGCGATGTGCAAGAAAATTATGTAACTGACAAATATCTGTGAATGGCATGAAAAAGAATTGTACTGTGCATGGAGTTGACATCTTTCAACTGAATAAACATATTTATATTTAGTGTGTGTTTGTGTGTGTGTGTGTGTGTGTGTGTGTGTGTGTGTGTGTGTGTGTGTGTGTGTGTGTGTGTGTGTGTGTGTGTGTGTGTGTTTTGTGTGTGTGTGTGTGTGTGCGTGTGTGTGTGTGTGTGTGTGTGTGTGTGTGTTTTGAGGGTAGAGAAAGAATGTGCATAATTGTATATCCTTGTCTTTCAAAGTACCATAAGCATTCTCTCTGTTTTTTTTAACAATCAAGAATGCATTCAAGGAATCTACGTGGAAGATTATTTATTACGATATTTAGAAAGACTGTAAGAATACTGTTCTTTATTTCAAGTACAATTTTTTTTTGTTTATAATGTCCATTCTTAGCTGCCATACTTTAGTCCATAAACCATTCTAGATTTTGTTTCATCTGCTCTCATAATTATTCACTTATTTGAGTTCTCTCTCTCTCTCTCTCTCTCTCCCTCTCATCTCTCTCCTCTCTCTCTCTTCTCTCTCTCTCTCTCCTCTCTCTCTCTCTCTCTCTCTCTCTCTCTCTCTCTCTCTCTCTCTCTCTCTCTCTCTTCCTCTCTCATCTCTCTCTCTCTCTCTCTCTCTCTCTCTTTTCACCATATACTGTACCATCCTGCACATTGTGGGAAGCAATATAATCATAGTAATGATTATAATGATGTAAGCAAACAGCATGCCATAAAGTTAGGCATGTTTTTGGATATTGTAAGGATTTCTGTAGTTCAGTAAAACTGTAGCTTTTAAATAAGAGTGAGCCAAGTGAAGTGAAGGACTGGATGAAACTTATGTCCTAATGATAATTGCTGTTAGTAGATATAACTACCCTTTCATAACTTATAATAATTCACATGCTGTCATTTTTCATTGATATAGTAAAATGAGTTTGAGTGATATATTTTGAAAAACTAGATTTTAGAGTGCATGAACTTGCCCTTTACTTACTAAATGTGTGTAAGTATGTATGTTTTATAAGTACATCCATTCATAAGCCATTCATCAGATGTGATGATACACTTTTTTTTCTTAGCATGATATGTATTTACATATAGGACCTTTATTACTGTATATCTTACATTATATATAACTTTTATCTTGGTGTCATTTTTATTCATGGATTTTTTTTTCTATCAGTGCATATTTTTACTTGTTAAAAGAGAAAGTTAGAAGTTTTAAATACAAATATGATAGATACTGATAGGATTGAAAGATTAATATAATTACCCCTTAGAACAGATTTTAAAATTTTTGTGCAAAAAATATCAGTGCATTAGAATTTTGCTTATTCTGATATTCTTCAAATTTGTTCTTGTCAAGAATACAGGTAAGACACATACTTAAACATTCAAACATTTTGTGTCCCAATAAAATTTCTCATTGTGTTAAAACTATTTCAATAAAGATTAGCAACAACTGATGATCCAGCTTTTACAGCCCTTCTCACAGCCCTCAAAGACTGCCTACTGTACCTCACCATCTTACTCATCCTCACAGAGAGCAATGTGATACGCCTGGTGCGAGAATCTGGCCTGCAGCGTGTCTTAGCCATCCTGGACTCCTGGGAGAAGGTGGAGCGGCGTCACCAAGTGAAGTTGATCCGGGGCATCCTCAGCACCCTCTCCCACGTGTGTGATTCAAGTGAGCTGCATCACTTTGGTGTCTGGAGACATTGCTCCAAGTTTTAGAGACCATGAGTAAATCTGCTGATGCTATAACCAAGTCATTATAGATACGATATCCAAAAACATTTCTTGTGAAGACACCAGTGAACTAGTGTATTTAGCTTTTTTAAAACTCAAGTTGCATTGTTTTTATCACAATAATATACCCTCAAGGAAAAAGATAAAGGTCATCCAGCTTTATGGATTACTTGACCTTTTAAATCTTTCAAGCTTTACTGAGATTTTTTTGTTTTTTTCTTTCTTCCTTCTTTTTTTTGCATTCTAGGTTGAATAAGGTTAACTATAACTAATTAATCAAACAAGCCCTACTTACTATCTGCCTTCTCCAGAGCATGGGCGCAAGGCCGTGTTGTCCCTGAATGGCGTTGAGATAGTGCAGCGCTTCATTCAGATGTGCCCTGCTGACAAAAGATTTGACAACAACCTTGCCAGTGCAACCAATGTGTTTCTCAAGTGTATAAGCAAAGGAGAGTTACCAGTGGCCTCCACCCGAGGTGCCGTTACTTTCCAGGTGCCAAACAGGGATGCATCACAAACACCTTCAGGTAATTCATAATTATGCACAGACACTTCCGTCATTTGTTATGCACAGATGATTAAGATACCTGTGTTGTAAAGTGGATAAGTTAGGCATATAGATGAGCTCAAAAGTGCCTTATCGTAATTCATATTGTATGAATACAAGTACTGTGAATTTCTTGATCATGATAGATATAAAACATATTTCTATAAGACAATGAGTTGCCTGTAAGATTTTGTGGAAACTTCAAATGTGAGATCAAGGCTTAAAGAAGGGATAGAGACATCCTACAGGGAAGTTAATACTTTTGTGTAAGAAAATTAAAAGCTGAATAGAAAGTGAACGTTTTTTTTATGTAAATTTTTATTTACAGATGTTCAA
Organism: Scylla paramamosain; assembly: GCF_035594125.1. NCBI lineage: Eukaryota > Metazoa > Arthropoda > Malacostraca > Decapoda > Portunidae > Scylla > Scylla paramamosain. The sequence goes on along the minus strand of NC_087156.1, from coordinate 25,962,248 downwards.
GGTGATCCATCAGGACTGGATGTAGACTCCTCAGAAGATGAGGGTGAATATGATGTTGAAGCTGAAGATGAAGATGTTGAATTGCAAAAAGACTTTAAAGGATTCAGCATCACTAATGAGTATGCCCCAAAGCAGATAAGAGAGGAAGAGTTACTGAAATTTACTTCATTGTTTCCTGAACTTAATGACTTTCAGGTTCAGTCCAACACAAAATTTAAAGATTCCATTTTATCATCCAATGAAGGTAAGATATGAAAACTTTATTATCTATGTCAACATATAGCTATTTTTCTTATTAGTTTTTTTTATTTTTTTTTTTTTATTTTTTTTTTTTTTATGTCTATTAATGTTACCAGTATTAAAATGTTTGACTTCTCCAATTCAAACATAGAGTATCATTATGTAAGTGATTAATGATAGTGCTTAATTAAGTCTGTTGTTCAATATATGTAGCTGCAGGCCTCTGAAACATTGTACCAGCTATCCCCTCAAATAACAGTGTTTTTCATTCCTTCATACAGGAAGTGTGAGGGAGTGTGTAAGTGCAGCCAATGCTGAGCAGTACTTACTAGCCTCAGATACCACCAGAACCCTTATCAACTTTGTGAAGGTGGCTTATCCTGACATGGTAGGAGCCCAAGGATCTTCCCAACTTGAAGAGCTCTATGAAAAGGATCGCAAGGTTTGCAGGTCAGAGCATCAAGAAAAGTTTTGATAAGCATAGGGTAATTCTTCTATTAGTCTTTGAGAGAGCATGAAATCTGCTCTGCATTAAAGATATTCATGTACATTACAGCCATCTGAAATTCTTTTTGAGGGGCAGCAGCCAAGAAAAAGACATCTTATCTCAATGTAGAAATAAGAATATAAAGGAGGTCTCCAGTTCCTTCATTTGGTCCTTTTAATTGCTTTTTATGACACATAAGGAATATAATGGCAATGTTCTTACAGTCTGGCCAAGGAGTATGTGGCCTAGCCCTGTCACATTTACCATAGAGTGAAAATTAGATAGAGATCTAGAATATGTTAAAAGTTCCATCACATAAATTTAAAGGCACAGTATATTGTATGATAGTTTATATATGAGAGATTTCATTTTGATAATTATGTAAATGAAGTTGTATTAATCAAGTACAATTTTATTTAATGTCTAAAAGTGTATCTTAGATGGCACCTTTGATAGAAAAACTGTATTTCTTATGTTTGCTGAAATCTGCAGTTTTAGTGTTATAATTCAAGCTAATTCTTATGCATTTCTCCTGCCCGAAAATAAACAACTCCCAGAACACACAAACAAGAACCAATATATGTATCTCCTGAAAACTGTGTTTTGTCAACATTTTGATAATGCACAGTTAACTTCCCACAGGAGTAAAGCCATTGCCACTGTGGAGCGTGTTCTTCATCCTGAGGTGTACCTGGAACGTGTGGTATATGACCTCGACTACCTGCTGGAGACAGAAGACTCTAACCAACAACTTATCACTTCCTCCACTTCCCTTCCCAAGTATGTTTTGTATCTTGCTAGCAGCAATCTGCTAGTTTATATCTTTATTGTTTATATCTTTCTAGACAGATTTCTCTGATGATAATGATGTGGCATTAATCATGATAAAAATGTCTCATGCTATTACCTTCATAGTATAATAATGCATAACATACTTGAAAGAAAATACATTTGGGAGTGTTCCTCTTTGTCCTTACAGACCACTCAGCAACTTGGATGAGAGACGTGTGGGTAAGAAGGATATGGCTGTGAACCACCTCAACTTTGAATCCAGATTTGAGTGTGGAAATTTACGACGAGTTATTCAAGTAAGCTCACATACGAGTATCTACTTCAACATACTATTCTTCATGTTGCTTACTGTGTGTGGTTTATATCTATATGCATGACAGATTTTATGTACTTTCAGTTTACTAGTAGCTACTCCTCTTTTTTTTTTTTTTTTTTTTTTTTTTTTTTTTTTTTTTTTTTAAGATAGATAATTTGTGAAGAAATGAGGAAAAATTAGATGGAAAATTGCAAAGAGATTAGTGAGTATTAATAGCAAATATATTCATCAGCTGTAAACCTGTTATTTAAAGATCAAAAATACCAAGAAGGCAGGTTAGGTGCCAAATGTGCCATACTTAGCAAAACTGGATGTTCCTTCAACCCAGGCCTCCAAGACTGAGTATGACTTGATCCTGAATGCTGATGTCAACTCCTCCCATCACTATCAATGGTTCTACTTTGAAGTGAGCAACATGGAAGCCAACACACACCCTATGTCTTCAATATTATTAACAATGAGAAGCCTAATAGTGAATTCAATTTTGGTAAGTTGTTCATATTACATGTAAAGGATCAGTATAGGGAGAGAGCTGACGCCAGACTTTCCCCTTTTCTCATATCTCTCTCACTTTTTCTCTATCGCTCTCTCTCTCTCTCTCTCTCTCTCTCTCTCTCTCTCTCTCTCTCTCTCTCTCTCTCTCTCTCTCTCTCTCTCTCTCTCTCTCTCTCTCTCTCTCTCTCTCTCTCTCTCTCTCTCTCTCTCTCTCTCTCTCTCTCTCTCTCTCTCTCTCTCTCTCTCTCTCTCTCTCTCTCTCTCTCTCTCTCTCTCTCTCTCTCTCTCTCTCTCTTGATATCTGCCTTTACAAACAGTATTTATAAATTATCTTTCAAAGCATACCACTTTACAAGTTATATAAGTCTCTGTGGAAGATGAAATCATACTGGTGAACTGTTCATGGATACTGAATTTGGATAGCAGACCAGTGAAGCTAGTCACAAATGACCAACAAGTTAACACTAGATCACATTTAAGAGACTCATGTTTGATCATTGAAACTGCCATGGCTGGATGTTGCAAGTAGTGAATAGTATATAACACAACACAGGCTCAGCTTTTGGCAGAGTTTGTCAAATATACTTATGGTTTTTGTAATATGGGAATATAGAAAAATTATAGAAATATAGGATCAGATATTTACAGATATTTGTATTTTTTGCTTTACAGGGATGAAGCCAGTGATGTTTAGTGTGCAGGAGGCCATGGAGGGGCGAGGCATGTGGGTCCGCACTGGCTATGACATCTGCTATCACAAGAACCATTTTTCCCGTGTCCCAAAGACTCATGACCCCACTCGCTCCAAGAGATCAGCTGCAAATGCCTGTTACTATACAGCCACTTTTACTGTAGTCTTCCCTCATGCCTATGATATCTGCTACATGGCATATCATTACCCGTATACCTACACTCGTCTCAAGGTCAGTTTTGCAATGTTATTAAAAACTATTTTAAATATTCATACTGTAAGTGTTGAATTACTTTTCATTCTTTTCAGTATTCAAACATTATTAGAAAGGAATTATTACATATATCACCACTTTATCTGTAGCATTATTCTCTGCAGTATATAGGCTGGCAGTGATATCTGTTATCCTACTGACAGCCTTGCATACCATATGTACCCTGGGATCTTCATTTGTGGATGATGATAGACTTTGGCCATGATCTCTTTCCTGCAGATCTCTCTCTCTCTCTCTCTCTCTCTCTCTCTCTCTCTCTCTCTCTCTCTCTCTCTCTCTCTCTCTCTCTCTCTCTCTCTCTCTCTCTCTCTCTCTCTCTCTCTCTCTCTCTCTCTCTCTCTCTCTCTCTCTCTCTCTGAATCCCATTACTTTGACTATGGCAGTTTGTTTTAAGGTTTTCAAGGTTTTCCTGCATCATCCTTTACAGAGCTTATAATTTTTTCTTTCTTTTCAACTTTTTGTTCTTGCTTTCTCTATTCATTTCTTAATTACATCATTCCTTCTGTATGAATTTTGTTTTTGCATCTGTAACCAGAGTATATGAAAAATAATTTCAATGGGAAAATATACCTGTTTTTTCATCACATTCAGTATGTTGGGTGATGCTGGTATGACTTTACATTCATATTTATGCCTTTCTTTAGAAATTACCTTTACTTAACCTTTTTTTTTTTTTTTTTTTTTCAGGCTTACCTGAATCGGCAAGGTGCAAGAGAGCTCTCCAGTCACGTGTTTTACAGCAGTCAGGTTTTGTGCCACACTCTGAATGGAAATCCTGTCCCCGTCCTAACTATTACTTCCAAAAATAACATTAAGGTAAGATTTTAGTCCATGTGCATCCTAAGTGTTCAAATGAGCCCAAGTAGTAGCTGCATCAGCTGTGTACGCTTCCATTGTTGCTGTAGCATTTTAGAAATTATAATAAACTTAATAAAGCTTGCATTTATATTTGCAAATCTATCTTAAAAGTCTTAGAATGTAACTTTATTTTGAATGCAGTTTTTTCTTTGTCAATTTTCTTTTACATTCTTATCTGGAAAATTTTGTATTTTTTTGGCACTAATAGCAGATAAAGAAAATACATAAAATACTTATGTGGATCATTATGTTTACCCAGGTGTTTTTCTCCATCTGCAGGATAAAGAGGTGATCTTCTTCACTGGCCGAGTTCATCCAGGAGAGAGCAACTCCTCATGGGTGATGGAAGGTGTACTGGACCAGCTGCTGCGGGAGTCTTCCATCACAAACCAGCTTCTTGACAAGTTCATCTTTAAGATAGTTCCCATGCTAAATCCAGAAGGAGTCATACATGGAAAGTAAGTACAATACTATCCTAATATATGGAACTTTTTTATTCTTAATTTTACTTTATGAATGTCACCAGCATTTTTGCCACTCACATAATATAGAGTATTGATGAAGTAGTGAAACCATTGTGACTATTTGATCCTCATGTGCTTCACATTATTGACAGTATGTTACCATGAACAGTGCAAAATTCTGTCATGAAATGAAGCATCACAAACATACAAAAAACTGAAGACAGCCATCAACACATGGCACCAAAGGCATCAAAATGTTCTCAGAAGTGAGATTGAATTATTTTGATCGTTCATCCAGAAGGGCCCAGCTAAATGTTTCCTTTCTGCTGAGGGGTCTTCGGACTGTAAAGTTTGTGGATGCCTCAGCACGCAATGGGATGGAAGAGGATGAGGAAGGAGATGAAGGAGAAAACTCTCTTGTAGGAGGAATGAGGAGTTGTAATGGAGAAATGGGCTCAGACTCAAGTATCTCATTGTTGTGGGCTGCAGGTTCTGAGTTCAGCTGTATGTTAGACATAACTTTATCAGGTCTTGACTGTGGAATGGTGGTCACCTCTTCTAGCTGATCTTCTGGGAGGGTTGTAGGCATTGTTTTGAGTGGCATTTCCGTGGTGGGTTCAGTGTCATCCTCATATGTCGTGGGTATCATTGTTGTGGTGCTGCTTGTTGTTATAACCTGTTGTTGGGATAGAGTTGTTGGCTGATGAGCTCCTGGTTGTGTTGGTGAGCTAGTTGTCTTCGGCTGTTCAGTTTTCTGTGTAGCCTGTCTCTGTTGTTGTTGGGAGCCGGAGTGATGAGATGGTTTGATTCCTTGATGAGTAGTTATCCTGGGTGTAACAGGCAAACTGCTGTGGGAAATTATATTTTATCATTATTTGAGAGAGAGAGAGAGAGAGAGAGAGAGAGAGAGAGAGAGAGAGAGAGAGAGAGAGAGAGAGAGAGAGAGAGAGAGATAATAGGTCCTCACATAGAAAAGTACATTTTCAGTGTATTAAAACAAGGATAAAAGGAATTACTTAAAATGAGTTATCTCATGCTAAAGAAATTGAATGAAGAAGCAAACATTTCACACCACAGTGTAACAATATGTTTCTATGGCTGGATCATTGTCTTTAATTTGATAAGAGAAAGAGACAGATGGATTGACAGAGAATGTATGAACACAAGTAGTGAATGCATACTCACAGAAAATTGAGAATGAAAAATTAAAAATGTGAAATATATAGGAAAACATGAAGTCTGATATTTATTCATTGTGCTCGTTTAGAAAGTTGTAGATAGGTACAGTACAGTATCTTGCTTTCATATGTTAATTAAAAAGGACTAGGGAAATATATGATGATCCACCATTGTATTGCTTTTAGACCACAGATATTGCAGGAATAGATGAAAAGGAAAATCACCATAAGAAGTCTCATAGAAGTTAAAAAATCTGATTTGTTGTAAAAGCTCAGGATTAAGGTAGATTCATTGAAGAAGGTACAATGTGTTCAGCCATGGAACAGCAGACACAGCCTGACTGCACACACTGGCTGGATTAAAGGAATACTTTCATCATATTCCCAGCACATCATAAAAGCCACCAAAAAAGAAACGGGGGGAAGGGATTTACAGTTACAAAGTTATGATATCTTGTCTTGGCTAACCTTCTTTAAAAAGAGATCACTGGCTGGTATATACATAAATCCATAGTCTTATGATAGAGATGAGACATGGAGTGCTTGCATAAAGTAAAAAAGACAGAAATGGAAGCTTTCTTTTCATGGCTGTGTAGTCATCAAATCTTAATATTTTTATGATAAAAGTGCAGCTTTTAAGTGTATTGTTTGTTTAAAGACAAATACATATAGTTCATAGCATTAACCTATCTACTTACCTAGTTTATATTCCCCTTAGATTACAGTAACTTAGACAAGATATCACAACTTGTGCAAAGGAATAGAAATACAGAAGAGAATCCCCAGCTCCTCACTCTGTCCCTTACAGTCAGCTATAAGGGGACACAGGGAACAGTGACAGTATTCTTCCAGTCTGTCAGAAGAGTGTGTAGTCAGATTGTATCCCTTCTTGTCCTCCTTCCCTATCCTCATACATAAGAAGAACTAGCATTATTAATGCTCATCATTAATGCTGAAAAACTTTTATATCCATGCATACTTAGATACTTAAATATATATTAGTGAAAGGAAGGAGATGTAATTTTACCTTTAAAGGCCATCTAATGTTGCTAATAACTATGAAGCAGCTGAGCTTAGTTGATGTACAAAAGCACTGAGCCTATAAACTTTACCTGTCTTACCCCTGAGATGAGCCCCGGTTGGCGCTCACAAAATTGACAAAGAAGCACCGCGTCAACTCGCAGATAAAGTATTTCTCGTGCATGCAGTCTTCTGGCACCCATGCCCCATTATTTACACTCATACACGCAGCTGTCGACTTGCTGTGGGAAGGACCAAAGTTAACTTAAGAATTTTCATAACTAGTATCGGAAGTGAAATTTAATCAGCAAAAAGTCTAAAATAATTAGTGATATACATAAATCCTGTTTGTTTGTTTTGTATGATAATGGTACTATATTGGTGGCCTGACATATTTCACAAGCACTTTGCATATGTATTAATCATGATAGTTGGGTGAATGCAAGTTGCACAGTCCTCAAGGAATATTAAAAATAGAAAGAAGTAGTAGTGCATTATATTATCAAGGAAATTTAAATTTCATCACCATACAGGAGATTACTTGATCAGATGTTGAAGACAGTGATGATAACAGTGATGAACAAGATGTGCAGATGGCAAATAGGGATTTTGAGGATTTATTGTCAAATATTGATAAGAATGATAGACAATAAAACCCATCTTCCATAATCAAAGCAGTGTGTGTGTGTGTGTGTGTGTGAAGTAGAAGCACTACATACGTGAAAGACTCCTCATGCGCCCAGTAGTTGAAAGAGGTGTTGAAGCGCTGCCCAGTGGCCATCCACATCCAGTGGTGGGAGCCCAACTGGTTACCACTCGTCCAGTAGTCCTGATTGCTCAGACCTGAAAGAGTTATCATCCATTCCCTTGAGGCACAAATTATATCATTCTGACAAGAAGTAAATGCACATAATATGTATGTATACATAAATGGTGGTTATTTTACACTAGTCTCTCTCTCTCTCTCTCTCTCTCTCTCTCTCTCTCTCTCTCTCTCTCTCTCTCTCTCTCTCTCTCTCTCTCTCTCTCTCTCTCTCTCTCTCTCTCTCTCTCTCTCTCTCTCTCTCTCTCTCTCTCTCTCTCTCTCTCTCTCTCTCTCTCTCTCTCTCTCTCTCTCTCTCTCTCTCTCTGACTCACGGTTGGCAGCAAGATAGGAGTTTATGAGCTCAGCCTCCTCGGCAGTGCCAATGCTGAGAAGCTCCATGCCAATGGTGCGACAGTACTGGTAGGCGAGGAACCAGTTGAGGCTGGGCACATAAGGTGAGGTCTGGGAGATGAAATAGCGAGAGCCTGCCAGGTCAACAGTCTCTACACTTCGCTGGCCTGAAAATAGTACACACATGCAGAATTCCTTGGAAATATAGATACATGGTTCAGTTTTGTTGACTTGTACTTAAATGAGGGAGAGAGAGAGAGAGAGAGAGAGAGAGAGAGAGAGAGAGAGAGAGAGAGAGAGAGAGAGAGAGAGAGAGTCATTAGTTTGAAAATAGTACCAATGTAGAGAAACCAGTTATGCTCAAATGTAAGAACAAAATCTTCAATAACTATAGTATATGAAACAGTTCAAAATAAATATACATATTGCATTAAGAATTAACATTTTATATGGGATATTTTACCTCAGTTGCTCCAAAGATTAGTATGCTGAGTCAAAGATGTAAATGTGTGTCCTTATCACATCAATGAAAAAAAGAAAAAAATAATAAATACATCATACTATTGGCAGGCGGAGTGGAGGAGACAAGTTAATGATGTGTGTGTGTGTGTGTGTGTGTGTGTGTGTGTGTGTGTGTGTGTGTGTGTGTGGTGATGAGTGGCGGCTGTAGACTTGTGGGACTTCAACCAGGGAGGGATGGTATGTATCCTTGTTCCTCAAGATAGCTCCACCCTATTCACGTCCTTATGTACTTCCACGAAAGAAAATTTATTATTTTAAATCAATACTCATGTAGCCACAAACCTTGAAAGAAAAGATATAAATGCTTGTCTTTGGAATTCCCACTTTTTTTTTTCATAAGCTTAGGAATTAAATGTGTTTGTCGTGATAAATACATAGAAACAATTTAAAGGAACGTGGTGACTGTTCCTTAGTCACTGAGTCAGGACAGTCTTAGAGCTGATAGATTAATGTTCAACACATCGTTCTTCCTTGAATGGAAAAGCATAAATACTTAACATGCGCTGCCACACTGTACACGCGTCACCACTTGCCTTACACGTGTATAGGACGTGGTTGTGTTTTATATATTTGTAAGTTTCAAATATGGCAAGCTTACAGCAAGGAGAAAAATCGTGCTGTTACTCTCCCAGATAAATATGTTAAACCACTCATCCGTATGGGTGTGATCTGCATGTCGCTGTTTATTCGCTATCTTACCTTACTATCAAATCAAAGGCCGTTTGTATTCTGTTGCTCTCTTAACCGTATTCCATAATTTTTTCAAAGTAAAATCTTGCCAAGATTTGAAAACGCAAATATTCGAAAATAAATGTTGGTCATTAGCGTCCTTTGTACATATTCATAATATTGACTTCTTATCTCACTGCCTCGAGTGTTACGTCATTTATTACCTATCTGCGTGTGGCGTCTCGCATTGCCTCTCTGTAATGACGCACAAAGTAAATACATAAAAAAACTGCAATTCACTCGTGCGAAGATGCGCGACACTTACCTGCGGAGAATGAAACAAGCACCAAGACCGACACCAGCACCGCTCCTGGAACTAGCCTCCGCATCTTGGCTCGCGAATGAAGGGATAGACGCGACGCACTTTGTATTAAAATTCCCTGTGATGTGGAAAGGCTGCACTACAGTATGCCCAGGGAGGGAGAGAAGGTTAGCAGCGATGCTTGTAAGAGTGTTCCTTGCACTGCCGCTGCCGACAGACTGACTGCCCCTCTGATTATGTCCTTGACCGTCCTCACCCAACCTACCTGCCTTCCCTTCCTCCTCCTCCTCCACATGAAACTCCCACCATCCCAACTTCCCACAGTATGAAGGAAGTTGAGTAAATATTAAAATCTTTTGTCGATAAATATATGTCGCTGTATCTGAACAATGGGAATTTGTCTACGAATACTTCTACCCGTGCATGAAGGAAACACACATCCATACCGATTCCACACCCGAGGGACTCTCTCTCTCTCTCTCTCTCTCTCTCTCTCTCTCTCTCTCTCTCTCTCTCTCTCTCTCTCTCGTGTTAAATTTCTGCAAATCACATATCGTATGACACTCGCATTACGTCAACCTTTCCCCTCCCAGAAAGAAATGTGACTCTTAACACGACCCGTTAATACGGTACGTTACGTAACACGGAAACACGTGCCTGATGCGTCGTGACCTGTTCCGTAGCCTGCCAGGAATAAGGCGGCGCTGCGTCCGACAAGGAAGAGACTTGGTGAGGGACCGTATTTCCTTAGGCGTGGGCGAGGGAACTGACCGCATGACTCAACCGGACCTAACTCCGGATCCTCTTGCACCTTGCCCCAATAAGGCTCAGTAACTGCAGCAGTGATGTGCAGGTCTCTGAAAGTTAATGTAAAGAGCAGCAACATTCATGACCATGCAAGCTTCACCCACAGCGGGGTGGTGGCGGTAGCGGCCAGTTTAGTGCTAGAGTTCAATACAGCGTCTTGACCAACAGTGGATGTGCTCTGTAACGAAGTTTCAATGCCAGAAAGCTTTATCATCATTAATACAAGGGAACATGAAGTTAAGGAACGCTTCAAGAAAATAAAAAGTTTCACAGCAAATACGAGTCAGGTGAAGACGATGCTTAAAAAGACAGCAGCAGGTCAAATTTACCACAGGATGTGATCAAATAATATATAATATTAAGCCGGAGATGAGAAAATTAATAAACGTAATTCGGAAATACCTTGCTAATACTGTTTACTCGGTATCGTAACATAATGTGGTCCCGTCATACAGGGTGTATTGTTTTGATTTACGCAGCCACCAATATAGATAAATATGGGGGCTTAGCGAACTGAAAGCTTGTGTAACAGAGTATTTGAAAAAATGTGAACATTGTGTAATTAGTTGTGATAGGTTCTGCCATTTCCATTTCAGCAAGGCATTCATATTTTCTATTGATGCAACTTTGATCATTTATACTACAAACAACTGGCTTTTTTATGCTAAAGTCCCATTGTCATCCCAGTAGTTCATATACCTACAATCTGATGTTCCGCTGAAGCTCGAGCAGTTTATTAAGGAACCCTTCACGTGGTGACACCACTGTACACTCTTGGTATGCTGTCAAACTACCCCCAGAAATGAATAAAATATATAGCCCTTCACGAGGTAGTGTACTCGTGTATACTTAGGAAGTGAATATTCTGTTCTAAGCAAATGGAGTGGGATGATAATTATTCGATCTACTTCGGCTACGGGTCTTCTCATTATATTGCCAATTTGCAGCTCATGTTCGCAAAACCTGATAACAAACAAAATATAAAAGTTGCGTCCTAGTTTACATGATATTCCTTTAAGGCTCACACTGCCCACGTGTACTTGTAAGTAAAGTAATTAGTAAAGTGGTGAAAAATATAAAGGTGATCATAGACACTAACGAAGATACCGGAAAGTGGTTCTCTGATGGAGTCACACTTGGCACGAGAGAGAGAGAGAGAGAGAGAGAGAGAGAGAGAGAGAGAGACGTTCTGGTCAGTTTACTGGAGGAACTACATAATTGTATTTCGCTTTGCAAATTTGATTGTTTATTATGTGTGTGCTTTACATTTTATGAAATAGATGTTCTGCTCTCTCTCTCTCTCTCTCTCTCTCTCTCTCTCTCTCTCTCTCTCTCTCTCTCTCTCTCTCTCTCTCTCTCTCTCTCTCTCTCTCACTCTCTTGTCCTTGCTTTTACAATTACTTTCCCTAAATGAGTCTCATATTAGGACGGCAATGCTAGTTTTTTTGGGGGGTGATATTAAGAAAACTTTTTATGTATTTTGTGTGTGTGTGTGTGTGTGTGTGTGTGTGTGTGTGTGTGTGTGTGTGTGTGTGTGTGTGTCCTCGAGTGTTCCCGTGGGCGCCAGGTGATATTACCTTTATGTGGAAAAACACCATCGCAAATTGTAGCTTTCATTGTTATATCACCGTACAACACCTAGTCATTGCGTCGCCGGGAGGGAGAGAGATGACGTGGCTGTGAGGCGCGGGGCGTGTGGTGTGCTGCTGGTGCCGATGTGGGTGGCCTCCGTGGACTCGAGCATCAGCAGACCAGTGTGCCGGCCCTCGACAGGAAATTCCTAGCCCAGATATCTCGCCGCGGCCTCTATTCTGCCGTGCTGCTGCTATGCTGTTGCAGCCGCCACGTGACAGGCCTGAAGCGTGAAGGAGAAAGTGTTTGGAGAGGAGGAAGCGAGGAGGAATAGTTTAGAGCAGGGGTCGGCAACCTATGGCACGCGTGCCAGACTTGGCACGCAGAGTGCTTGCCTATGGCACGCCACGTGATATGGAGCAAAAAAAAAAAAAAAGTAAAGCAACGAAATAATGAGAGAGAGAGAGAGAGAGAGAGAGAGAGAGAGAGAGAGAGAGAGAGAGAGAGAGAGAGAGAGAGAGAGAGAGAGAGAGAATGTGTATTGTACATCCTTACAATTATGATTTAAATTTTCGTATGATTCTAAATAATTCTTTCTTTTGATATATTAAAATGATTAAATTAAAACGAAAATGTTTTGTACCCGCGATGAGGTGTACGTGAGCACAGCGAGATGTAGACGAGTATGAGACACGTTGGCCCCCGCCGCTGGTGACGCATCAGTCAAGCAGCGCTGCTATTTCAGTGACTATTTAGCTGCCCTGAGTGACGCTCTTGCTAGTTACTCTCACCATGGCTACTGCGAAAAAAGTCAAACTTGATGTCCGATCATTTCAGTCATCATGGACAAAATGACTTTGGATTTATTCAACAGAATGATCGTGCTGTGTGTGCTCTCTGCTGCGAAAATGTCGTGTGCCGCACATCTAGTGTTAAAAGACACTTTGAAACAAAACACGAGAAGACTTTCAAGGACAGTGCAGACAAGACTGAAGCGATTAAGAAAGCAGTATCCCGCTATGAGAAACAAAGTAATGTGTTTAAGAATCTGAGTGCTAGCAAAATCAATGCAACTGAGGCCAGTTACAAACTAGCTCTGTGTATTGCCAAGCATGGAAAGCCTTTTTACTGATGGAGATTTCATAAAAGCAGCTTTCCTAGAGTGCTCTGAGGTGCTTTTTGATGGCATATCAAACAAACACATGATCATCTCAAGGATAAAAGATATTCCTGCCTCAGCTAGGACCGTGGAGAGACGTATTTCTGAAATGGCTGCTAATGTAGGTGAGCAACAAACTGTTGCTTTAACAACTACACCTGTGTTCAGTGTGGCCCTGGATGAAAGCGTGGATATAAATGACATTCTCCGCCTGGCTGTTTTTGCCAGGTACAGTGACACAGAGATACACGAGGAGCTGTGCTGTCTTCAACCTATGTATGGCACTACCAAGGGGGAGGACATACTGAAGACATTCACTGACCATTTTGAGGAGAGAGGGGTTGACATAAGAAAGATTTTTGCAGTTACAACAGATGGTGCCCCTGCTATGGTAGGAAAAAACAAGGGTTTTACCAAGCTTGTTGAGGATAAAATTGGACACCCCATTTTGAAATTGCACTGCATAATTCATCAAGAAAATTTATGTGCCAAAATCTCGAACTCTGATCTCAACAAGGTGATGGCTACTGTAACAAAAGTAGTGAATTTTGTTGTTGCACACTCTTCTCTTACGCACAGGCAGTTTCAAGCTTTCCTTGAAGAGGTGGACAGTGCTTACAAAGATATACCCTTGCACAGCAGTGTTAGGTGGCTAAGCTGTGGGAAGGTATTGGAGAGATTTGTGGAATGCTTTGATGAAGTCAAGCTTTTCTTAACAGAAAAAGGCCAAGGCTACCCTGAGCTGGAGGACAGAGACTGGATTGTGAAACTTATGTTTCTCTCAGACATCACCAAACATCTAAATGACCTCAGTCTTCTCTTGCAAGGTGCAGGAAAAACAGTGATGGACTTGTATGATACTTGGAAGGCATTTGTTGCAAAGCTTGCAGTTTACTCATCAGATATTAAAAATGGTTCTTTCCGTTACTTCAAAAACTTGAAAAACTTATCTGCAACTCATCCTATCAACACTACTGATCTTCAGGTGTACATGCAAGAATTGAAATCTGAGTTCTCAATCAGATTTAAAGATTTCCAAAACATCGGCCCAGTGTTTTCCTTTTTAATCAGACCAGACACGTTTAGATACAGTGAGTTGGACGCATCTCTTTTTGAGTGGATGGAAACTGAGGAGTTGCAAATGCAGTTAATTGACTTTCAGGCATCATCATTGTGGTCAGCTAAATTTAAGGATCTTCGAGAAATATTGGAAACTAGTACGACTGATCATGCAGCCTCCATATTAAGTTCCTGGACATCACTGCCTGATAAATTCAGTTGCATGAAGAAAGTAGCTTTTGCATTGCTATCAGCATTTGGATCTACATATCAGTGCGAGCAGATATTTTCACACATGAAGCACATCCTCCATCCCCATCGCAGCAACCTTACAACGGATCATTCTGAGGGTTGTGTAAAGCTCAAGGTGTCCAGATATTCACCTGAAATTTCAACTTTGGCCAAAGGGAAGCAAGGGCAAGGATCGCATTAATAATGTGAGTACAATTTTAAAATAAAGAAGTATATTTTTAGTTACTAAGAATAATAAATGCTACAAAAAATGTCACATTTATGTTATGTATATGGAGAAAAATACATTTTACTTTAATTACAATGGTCACTACATACTCAGTCATAGTGTATAATTATGATTTTCATTTTCGTAGGCTACATATAGGGCTGAAAAAATAACATTTGGCACGCAAGGTAGTAAAAAAGTGGCATGAATTATAAATTGGCACACTATGTTCAAAAGGTTGCCGACCCCTGGTTTAGAGAGTTGGAAGGGACGAAAAAAGGCTTGTAGGGAGGAACATGAGGAAAAATGGCTTATTGAGGGGAAAGAAAAGAGGATAAAATTACTTGGAGAGGGGAAGGGAGGAGTGGCAAGGACTTGGAGAGGTGAAAGAAGATGAAGATAGTGTGAATGTAAGGAAACTCAGCGCTAATAAGACACATAATTCTGCGACTGCCAAAATGATGTGACATTTGTTACTTCACTGGACGAATTTTACCGAGCGAAAATAAGACTACGGCATTTAAAGTCTGAACTACTTTATAACTTCCTCTACTGCCTGGGGTGTCTTTCAAAGTAACACGCTTAACACACACCATGTCGTTTTATCAAGCTTGAGGAGAAGCTGCTGCAGTCAGAGATTTAATCCAGTGCTGATCAGAACAAGCGCTCGAGTGATACAAGAATCATGAACAGGCTATCATAATTTTTATAAGGCACTGGATAAACGACCTTGTAAAGAATAGGGAACTTTTTGAAAATCCTGGACTGATATTGTATGAGCGGCGTCATGAACTAAACCTTAAAGTCGAGGTGGTGTAGGCCTTGCACATGGGTTGTATAATTGACGCTGTTTACCTTCTGAAGTCATGGACAGGTAAATGTACGAGTCACGTAATAAAAAATAGTACATTTTACAGAAATTCTAACATTTTTATGATATGAAAAAAGAAAACTTCGACTTTTTTTAAACAGAACCATCAACTGAGCATGAAGCAAAACAAAATGTACGAACACATTCTGCACTCCATACCAATTCTGTTTTCCATATATCACATTCATTTATACTTCGTCTCCTTTTATCAGTTATCATTATCTTGCACAATTTAGGTTTAATGTTTTGTTTACGGTTCGTTTTATATATCTTAATGCGGCCAGTGACTTTCACATATAGCCTTGACTGATGAGATTTGTAGACTTAGGGAGAGGCGGTGGCGGTGCGGGCGAGTGGTGGTGGTGGTGGTGGTGGTTTGCGTGCCTCGATCATGTTTGTTGTTGATCATGGTCAAGGGATAAAACTGGGTGTGGTGGTGGTGCTGGTGTTCTAGTGGTTAGTGTGGTAATCAGATGAATTTGCTTGCGTGAGTGGATTTTTTTTTTTTTTTTTTTTTTTTTCTTTTATGTATCAGGGGAAACAGGCCAAGGACGGATTTTTTTCTTGTAAGAAAGAAAAGGATAACATGCCGCTCCCTAAAAGAGTCAGGAATGGAATGGAAAGGGTTGGCTACGCTCATAGTCTATAAGAAACATAGAAAGGAATAGAAATTGAAAACAAGAAAAGAAATGGAAAGAAAGGTGAAAATATCATAGAAGAAATTAAGTAGCTTTACATGTTGAATATATTAACGAAAATACATTATAGAAAAAATTAAAACAAAAAAACACAGAACCCCATGGTTTGAGTAATGCGAGGGAAGGAGGGAAGGACAGAGTGCATGGCGTGTGGTGTGTGGAACGAAGGTGACCTCAACGCTGGCCCAGACGGTGCAACACACACACACACACACACACACACACACACACACACACACACACACACACACACACACACACACACACACACACAGGTACCCTCCCTCCACTCTGCCCTCGCCCTTGCCCCCAACTCCACCTTGCCGCAGCGTTCTCCCTCCCTCCCTCCTCAGTCCCACTCCCGGGCCCGCTTCGTCCTCAACCTCCTACTTCTGTTGCCGTCTACCCAGAGTATCGCATAACCTAAGCCATGATTCCGCGGTAGGAGTTTTAACCACAAAGCCACGCGGCCACATCAGGTATTGTACTTCTGTATGATGAGAGGAGGAGGAGGAGGAGGAGGAGGAGGAGGAGGAGGGATACATTAAAACAGGTGTCTTTTTTGTGTCTGGTTTTGTTGCTACTGTTGTTTTGATTTTTTTTTTCTGGTGGTCGTGTATTACCTTTATACTTTATTTTTTCTCTCTCTCTCTCTCTCTCTCTCTCTCTCTCTCTCTCTCTCTCTCTCTCTCTCTCTCTCTCTCTCTCTCTCTCTCTCTCTCTCTCTCTCTCTCTCTCTCTCTCTCTCTCGCTATACAAGTTCCGTGTTTCCCCTTCCATTCCTCTCGTCGCCTTCCCCGCACCCCTCCCGTCTTTCCTGTGGCGGTAGCATTAACCATCATTGTTGCATCGCCATAAGCTCCAGTCAGTCAACCTTTATTTTGTCGTTCTTGTCAGTGTTGGTGGAATGGTTTCTTTATTACTGTTATCTCATAGCCCTTTCTTGTCATATTCCTTTTCTTCCCTTCTTTGATTATCCCTCAACTTCTGTTTGTTTTTCTCTTCCACCATATCCTGTTTCATTTCTTTGTTCTGTTCACTCCTTTCATTCCTCTTTACCATTTTGCTTTCCTGTAGGTTGCTTTCATCTTCTATTCCTTCGTCTCCCTTCCTTCAGCCATTCTTTTATCTCCTATCCACTTTGCTCTCCTTCTGTACCTGTCTTTCCTATCCCATTCCACGCTCTTTTCTTATCATTGATTCCGTGCACCTGCTGCGACTATCTTTCACCTCACGCCTGGGAGAAAAAATGACGTGGTGATGGTGGTGGAAGGGGGCAAGGGCGAAGAGGAGTGGTGAAGGTCGGCGCGTGTTTTAACAGTGTACGCTTGAAAGCCTTTAAGTTTCTTCCGTGTCATCAGCAGCTTACCTTTTTGTGTGTATGGGGGGAGGGGGAAGGATGATGGGGTGTATTAATGTTTTAGAATCTACATGATGTAATTTTAGTTCCTGTGTTTTCTCGATGAACTTCCTTTAAACTTTTTCCTTCTCGATAAACTTCCTGTTATAGAGGGTATCTACCTTTGTATTTCTCTATTATTACTACTGCTGCTGCTGCTGCTGCTGCTGCTGCTGCTGCTGCTGCTGCTGCTGCTGCTACTACTACTGCTGCTGCTGCTGCTGCTACCACCACCACTACCACAACCACTACCACCACCATAACTTCGCTACGGATACAATCACGTTTACCTTGAATTTTCCCAGTGTCATTTCCCAAACAAACTCACGAGAATCATCCGACGTTTTACATATATCCTCCTCCTTGTCTTCTTCTTGTATCCCATCATTTATACTTTTCATCCTTTTCTTCCCTCCCTCTTGTCCCTTCTCTGCCTTTATTTTTCTCCCTCCTTCCAGCATCTCCCTCTTCTTTCAGCCTCCCCCTCTGTCCCTCTTTTGTCGTCATAGAAGGCCTCCTCTTGATGATACCTCTTATGGAAAGCCCTCTGCCTCCACCCGTCTTCACTCCCTCCTTTCTTTCGCTCCATTCCCTCCCACGCCCCTCTCCCTTCCCTTCCTTCTCTCGTTCCTACATTTCTGCACCTTCCACTCACTGTTACCTCCTTCATTCCTTTTATTCCTTTTTATAGACGAAAGGATAATGACATTTAAGCTAGTCATGTTTTTACGTTATATGCATTGAAAATAAATAATAATAAGGCCAGGTGCAGGAAGCTAACGCTGAAGGAAGAGAGAGAGAGAGAGAGAGAGAGAGAGAGAGAGAGAGAGAGAGAGAGAGAGAGAGAGAGAGAGAGAGAGAGAGAGAGATTGTTCCGGATACTTCTGCTTATACTTAATATTGATCTTATATGGTGAGCATTTTTTTGAGGGGCGTGCCGGATCTTGCCTGTGAAGGAGGAGGAGGAGGAGGAAGAAGAAGAAGAAGAGTAAGAGGAGGAGAAGGAGGAGGAAGAAGAAGGCGACGCACACACGCACACACACATCAAGGCAAGGTAATTGGTTTTCCCAAAGTCCGGTTTAAAAGTAACCTCTCCCTCTCTCTCCTCTCCTTTTCTCCTTTCTCCCTTCCCGTTTTTACTTTCCCTTTTCTTCTCCTATGGTAGCTTTCTTTACTTCCATTTTTCTTGCTCTTCCTCACTCCTTGTTTTCCCCCCTTCTCTCCTTTCTCCTTTCCTCCTTAAACTCTCTCTTCCTCCCTTTACTTTTCCTTCTCTCTTTTCCTTTGTCTTTTCCTCTCTTTGCTTGTCTTTTCCTCGCTCTTCCTCACATTTTCACATTGCATCTATCTCTTGCTTTTCTCCTTCCTTCCATCCTTCCTCTTAACCCTTCTCAAACTCCCTCCAATTCTCTTTACTTTCCCTTCCTTTTCCGTTTATCTCTCTTCTTTCTCCTCTTCCCTTCCCTTCATTTCTTGTTCTTCACGCCCTATCCTTCCCCTTTTTTCATATTTCTCCAGTCCTTCCTTAAATCCTCTTCTGTCTTCCTTTCTCTTGTTTCCTTTCTTTTTTTTTTTCTTTTTTTCCCCCTTTTCTTGTTCTCCGTCACGCTCTCACCCTTTATGTTTGTCTTTGTTTTCCTCCATCATACGTTACACTCATCCCCAATCCCCTCCCCCTCTGCTTCCACGTATTTTCTCCCATCTTGAACAGTTATCAAGCACGGTGATGTCATATACGTTCATTTTCAACACCCTTCCCTCCGTTAAGAGATGCCCTTTTTTTTTTTTTTTTTTTTTTTTTAGGCAGTCAGTTACATCTTGAATTTAATATTTGCTCTCTCTCTCTCTCTCTCTCTCTCTCTCTCTCTCTCTCTCTCTCTCTCTCTCTCTCTCTCTCTCTCTCTCTCTCTCTCTCTCTCTCTCTCTCTCTCCAAATACTTGTTTCTAACCTCGTATGGCCTTCATCCCCCTTTCACAGCCCTCTATTAATCCCCAAGACGAAAGAAACATCCTAACAAATTGGTATTGTTGTTGTTGTTGTTGTTGTTGTTGTGGTGGTGGTGGTGGTGGTGGTGGTGGTGGTGGTGGTAATGGTTGCTGTTGCTGCTGCTGGTGTTGCTGCTGCTAAAGCATATGCCTTTTATGGTTTTGAATAGATTTTTGTATGCAAACATTTCAATAGGTGATATAAGAAGCATACGCTATGTATATATATATATATATATATATATAGAGAGAGAGAGAGAGAGAGAGAGAGAGAGAGAGTGTGTGTGTGTGTGTGTGTGTGTGTGTGTGTGTGTGTGTGTGTGTGGAACCTCGGTTCTCGAACTTAATAACTTAATTAAATGCCGTTCGAATTCCGAAATGTTCGAAAACCGAAACTATTTTCCACATAGGAGTCAGTGCAAAATAGATTAATCCGTTCCTAGACACCAGTCTACCCTGTCTTAGCGGCTTATGACAGATGCAACCAAGTTGGCTGCTTCACACTATCTCCAGATCACAAATTATTTATCTAGAAAGAATATGATGAATGAACTTTGTGACACAGAACTTATCAGAAGATACTGTTTATACCGGTCTAGTGAGGAAAGCCTTACAGAGGAACACATAGAGGACTAACTCACTTGCCACCAAAATGAAGGTAATCATAACACTTAACATCTTGCTGCTGGGAAAACCTATTGGAAAAATGCAGTTGTGCGGTAGTGATGGCATTGTGGGTCATCGAGAGATCGGGATTACGCCTGAGCGCCGAAAACTGTTTGTTTACATGGAAGCTTTTCAACAGGATCACATTTACGTTATTTCAAAGATTGAATTACTGTCTTACACTCTGCGTCGCTCCTCCAAATATATAAAAACGAAGTAGATATAGAAACTATAATTAGTAATAAACGGCAGTTTTTGCTGTCTTTTAATATTTGAAATCAAGTAACTTTGTTCAAGAACCAAATTATGGTAACACAACTGCTATATATATATATATATATATATATATATATATATATATATATATATATATATATATATATATATATATATATATATATATATATATATATATATATATATATATATATATATATATATATATATATATATATATATATATATATATATATACACACACACAGAAGCAGGCAGGGAGTTCCAGAGTTTACCAGAGAAAGGGATGAATGATTGAGAATACTGGTTAACTCTTGCATTAGAGAGATGGACAGAATAGGGGTGAGAGAAAGAAGAAAGTCTTGTGCAGCAAGGCCGTGGGAGGAATGGAGGTATGCAGCTAGCAAGATCAGAATAGCAGTTAGCATAAAAATAACAGTAAAAGATAGCAAGAGATGCAACATTGCAGCGATGAGAAAGAGGCTGAAGACAGTCAGTTAGAGGAGAGGAATTTATTAGACGAAAAGCTCTTGATTCCATTCTGTCCACAAGAGGAGTATGAGTGGAACCCCCCATACATGTGAAGTATACTCCATACATGGACGGATAAGGCCCCTGTACAGAGTTAGCAGCTGGAAAGGAGAGGAAACAGATGGAGACATCTCAGAACACCTAACTTCATAGAAGCTGTTTTAGTTAGAGATGAGATGTGAAATTTCCACTTTAAATTATAAGTAAAGGACTGACCGAGGATGTTCAGTGTAGAAGAGGGGGACAATTAAGTGTCATTGAAGAGGGGATAGTTATCTGAAAGATTGTGTCGAGTTGATAGATGGAGGAATTAACTTTTTGGAGCTTTGAACAATACATTGGATCATTGGTTACTGAATGCCTCCCTTTTCGAACATTTTTTTTTTTTTTTTTTTTTTTTTATTGAATTCGTTATTGCTTCGGTTGAAACATCATAATTCGGTTCTCAAACAAGGTTACTTGATTTCAAATATTAAAAGATATAGCAAAAACTGCCGTTTATTACTAATTTATAGTTTCTATAGATATCTACTTCGTTTTTATATATTTGGAGGAGAGATACAGAGCGTAAGACAATAATTCAATCTTTGAAATAAGGTAAATGTGATTCTGTTGAAAAGCCTCAATGTAAACAAACAGTTTTCGGCGCTCAGGAGTAATCCCGAGCTACCTGTGGCTCTCTTGATGACCCACAATGCCATCACTACTGCACAACTGTATTTTTTTCAGTAGCTTTTCCCAGCATCAAGATGTCTAAGTGTTATGATCACCTTCATTTTGGCGGTAAGTGAGTTGGTCCTCTCTGTGCCCCTCTGTAAGGCTTCCCTCACTAGATTGGTCTAAACAGTATCTTCTAATGAGTTCTGTGTCACAAAGTTCACTCATTACATCCTTTCTGGATAAATAATTTGTGAGCTGGAGATGTTGTGAAGCAGCCATCTTGGCTGGGGGAGTGTCTGTCATAAGCCGCAAAGACAGAGTAAGAGTAGACTGTCTGGGAACAGATTAATCCATTTTACATTGATTCCTATGGGGAAAATAGTTTCGGTTTTCGAACATTTTGGATTTCGAACAGCATTCAGGAACGAATTAAGTTCGAGAACCAAGGTTCCACTGTACTAAGTTTGCTCTCTCCCAATCAGAAATTTTAGAAAGATCAGAAATCAGGCATTCTGTGGCTTCCCTCCATGAACTATTTACTTCTTGAAGGGTTGGATGTCTACAAAAGGATATGGAAAAGTGCAGGATGGTATCATCAGCCTAGGAATAGATAGGACAAGAAGTTTGATTTAGAAGATCATTGATGAATAATAGAAAGAGAGTGGGTAACAGGACAGAACCATGAGGAACACCACTGTTAATAGATTTAGGAGAAGAACAAGGACCATCTACCACAGCAGCAATATAATGGTCAGAAAGGAAACTTGAGATAAATTTACAGAGAAGGATAGAAGTCATAGGAGGGTAGTTTGGAAATCAAAGCTTTGTGCCAGACTCTATTAAAAGCTTTTGATATGTCTAAGGCAACAACAAAAGTTTCACCAAAATCTCTAAAAAGAGGACCAAGACTCAGTAAGGAAGGCCAGATCCCCAGTAGAGCAGCCTTGACAGAACCCAAACTGGCAATCAGATAGAAGGTTGTGAAGTGATAGATGTTTAAGAATCTTCCTGTTGAAGATAGATTCAAAAACTTTAGATAGGCAGGAAATGAAAGCAATAGGGCAGTAGTTTGAGTGATATATATATATATATATATATATATATATATATATATATATATATATATATATATATATATATATATATATATATATATATATGCA
>NC_087156.1:25931996-25936996 GCF_035594125.1 Scylla paramamosain | reverse complement strand
GACACTCTCTAATATCTTGCTGGAATCGAGGGGAACCAGGACAACCACCTGCCTCACCATCGCTCTCTCTCTCTCTCTCTCTCTCTCTCTCTCTCTCTCTCTCTCTCTCTCTCTCTCTCTCTCTCTCTCTCTCTCTCTCTCTCTCTCTCTCTCTCTCTCTCTCTCTCTCTCTCTCTCTCTCTCTCTCTCTCTCTCTCTCTCTCTCTCTCTCTCTCTCTCTCTCTCTCTCTCTCACCACGCACACACACACACGTGTGCACGAGCCCACTACAAAGTTCATAAACAGCTAATGAAACACTAAAGTTTGATAAGAGTATCAGTTTTGTATCTGAAATGGGACAACCACAAAAAAGCGAGACAAACATTAAGAAAGTGGGACATTTTGCTACAAGCAAGACAGACATTGAAAAAACAAGACTGTCCCTCCTAAAAGTGGGACTCTGGTCACCTTAGTCATAGAAAAACTTTCCTATAAAGCATTGTTTTCTTTTCAAACTTTTCCATGTATTTCAGCTACTCCCCCATCTTGCTCAGAAGTTCATGAGAACATTCTCCTTGTGGGACTGCCACTTTTTAATAGAGCGAGCAAGGGAAGCCACTGCTCGAGTAGCTGTGTGGAGGCAGTTCAACATCCCTATGTCATATACCATAGAAGCCTCCACCTGTGGCTGTGATCAGGGACCATACAAGGTGAGGCCTCCACCTTTTGTGCACTGTCTTGAGTCTTATCATTGTTTGCTGTTGGAGGACTCACAAGGTCATCTTTGTTAGGAGATCTGACCAACATCACTGAGCCTGAAGCCAAACAATTTTCCAGTTAATCTCTGTGATCATTTGGTTCTTTATTTCTAGTTATGATTGACATTGTACAAATGTACCACTGAACATTATAATATGCTATAACAGTTGTTCCTAGACTGGGGAATGCACACCCCCCAAGTAAAGCATTGGGAAAATACAGGGGGGCGAGTGAAGTCATATGCCCAGAAATCCTTGTTTAAAAATATACAATGAATTTTCTTCAAGAACATTGGATAGAGATGACAGTGGAAATAGGTTAGTATGTTGCATGAAGGGACTGCAAGTAGGCCTGATGGCTTCTTGCAGCTTCCCTTATTTTCTTATGTTTATCTGGGAAGTATCTGTTCTTACATCCATGCAAAGTATAATTCCATGAATCACCTCAATCCATTTTCTCTTCATTCAGTTCCCTTTACATGCTTTGTGCACATCATCTTTACTAACTACACTGACATTGTCAAGTGACTTGTCACAGCACTCTAATCACCAGTACAGTAAGTGGAGGAGGAGGCATGTAGGTCTGCTACAAGCAAAAACAAAGCATCATGTAAGATAGTTTTGGAACCAGTGTTGTTTAGGACAAAAAAAATATTATGATGGTAAGTCAATTAGCTTTATCCATAACTTTCAAGGTAAGCAGTTCATACATACTTTAATGACCCTGTGTTAATATATAGATTGGTATGATATTTATTTGTGTGTTTTATTATAGTATTTTGTTATTTATTTGTTGCTCCTCACTTTTCTTGTCACACTGTCCTCAGAACAACCACCTGACCACCAAGCATCTGCTGGAGTCTGGTGAGGAGCTGTGTGTGGCACTGACTCATCTTTCCTACAGCCCTGATGTATTGGCAACACAACTCAAAGTGGACACTCACAGGTAAGGCTGTCAGCACTGCAGGGCAACTGCTTGCCAGCTGTGACTTTCTCTCTCTCTCTCTCTCTCTCTCTCTCTCTCTCTCTCTCTCTCTCTCTCTCTCTCTCTCTCTCTCTCTCTCTCTCTCTCTCTCTCTCTCTCTCTCTCTCTCTCTCTCTCTCTCTCTCTCTCTCTCTCTCTCTCTCCTCTCTCTCTCTCTCTCTCTCCTCTCTCTCTCTCTCTCTCTCTCTCTCTCTCTCTCTCTCTCTCTCTCTCTTATTTCTCATTTGCTTGATAGTTATTAAGAATAGGCTTTGCATCAAAGTTTTATAGAAGCCATGCCTAGTTTTATAATCACAGCATACAGTTCTACAGTTTAATGTGAATTTGTTTCTTGGGTATCTGTCCTTTTCTTTCTTTGGCTGTTTTTCATATACCTTTTCCTTTGGATTTACGTGCATCATTTTCTTTTCAGTTTTCATGTAATGTTATCTTCTTGCTCATGCTTTATACTCTTCTGTTTGATTGATTTAATTAAAATGATACGCATTTCTGTCTGTGTTTTTGCTGCTCATTATTTTTGTCTCTTTATAGAAATACCTTTAAAAATAATCTCGACTTGTATGTCTTTAGCCGACTTTTGAAGTTAATTTTGACAATCAAAATTATTTGCACCGAAGAAAACTTCTTTCATATTGTACTCAAGTATTTATTTCTACATTGGGTTTCGAGTTATGTCCTTTCCATTGATACATTATAAAAGTTGTACATTTTGCACCATAAAAATTATTTTGCAAACATGACACTAATCTCAAATAAGGAAAGAACATGAGTGACTGATACAGTATATGGTGATATTCTTTTTCCTAGTGGTGTTGGTGATGAGGAAGCTGACAGTGGTAGTGATAGTGATGGTGGTGATTAGTGATGAGGGAAGCCTTGAGCAGTGACCAGCTGGGCTCACCCCACTCTCTCTCTCTCTCTCTCCAGGTAACACATTGGGGTGGATGGGAGGGTGGGAGGAAGGGAGGAAGGGGGATGGGTTGTGGCACATACAGAACATGATGAAAGAGGACCATGTTTGCAGCAAGGCTTGGGAAGATGACATATTACAGAGTAAAGAGAAAAATGGAGATCGATACCTGAAATGCCACATGAAGACAGATATAGGAAAAGTAATAAATTATAGAGATGGTGATGGGAATGGGTGAAATGTGTGGAAATAGAGACAGAGATAATATGTCATAAGAGATAGATTACAGAATAAAAAATAGAAAGTGAAAGGAGAGCAAAAGAGAGGGAAGTTCCTGTGAAGATATAATCACCTGTAAATTTTAATGATGTATCCATATGAGGAACACCCATATCATGGATTTCTATAGTCTTAGACTCCCCAGCTCTCAAAGAAATGTTGAAATATATAAATAAATAATTTAGGTTACTCAAGATCATAATTTAGAGCGTGTATACATTAAAGCTTCCCTAAGTTGGTGATGCTGCCATTGAATGACATTAGAATCTTGTGTGTTCCTTTCAGCATCAGCTGTAGAAAACATTTGTCATTTTTCACACTTTGAAGGTGTTTTCCTTAGATTTGAAAGGATTCAGTGTTTTTTTTTGATAAACATAATTTTGCAGTCTTCTTGTGCCTTAGAAATTCAACTTGAAGAACTGTAGGTCATTCATCAGGATGCTACACACCTCCTGTGTCACATGGGTGCTACATAAGTAGTGTTCTTGTAACTCACCAACTTCTTATCTTTCATATTATAAGGGGGATAAGACCATTGAAATGCAGAAGCTTGGTTTCGCAAATCACTTCAATAATCATCCAAACACTCCATACAATCATCTCATTTCATTTTATTTTCTGTCTTAACAAAACAAATAATGAAAAGCTTGTGCATAGAATATATTTACATAGTTAAGAGACCCACTATGAAAGTACTTAAGAAAGGGTTCTCTTTTTAGGAAAGAATTGAGTGCATAACTAAAATACACCTCTATTATTTCTCATGTTTTCTTCCTATTGTTGCTATTATATAGGTTTTTATACTATTTTGCTCTTTACTTATATTCTTGCTGCTTCTCCTTCCCTTACACTATTACTCTACCTGCCTTAACTACCTTGCTTCATCTACCTCAGCTTTTCCACAGTCTTACTAATGAATTAGAAAATAAATTATTATTGTATTTGCTCCATTATGATTCATTATTATTATTACTCATTATTATTATTATTATTATTATTATTATTATTATTATTATTATTATTATTACTACTGTTATTATTAGTGCAATGTTCCTTTTATTTCATGTTGTAGCTCCTGGCCATCTCACAGTGAATAGGTCTGAAGAATTGTGATCTTTGCCTGTTGGTGGAATCAGAATGCTAGCAGTCTTATTATCGTGTAATTATGAGTGTGTGATTGCTCTGAGTGACCAGAAAATGATGGTTTATGCCACACCATGAGCAGTAAACAAGGCAGGATAAAACATATATAACATCATCATCATTTTCATTATCATCATCATCTCCACGTGCTTCATCATTGGTATTACCACCATTGCTACAATTATCGCTCTTACTACTAGCTACTATTAAAATATAAAGGATGCAGAGGAGTTCTAGTTGCTATTAAGAGTTTGTACATGTATTTGGAGATTTTAGATCTGGTTATTTAAAATATTGGTCTTAAAACACCCTTGAAACTGGAGAGAAGGATAAATTTTATGGATTTTTTAATTCACTTATTTTTTATACATACACATACTTTAAATATAAAGACCAATACTGTACTGCATTAAGAAACCTTCTTTGTATCCTTTATTCATTTACTTAATACATCATCAACTGTTGTGTATCATGCTCCCTTAATAATTTGGCTTAGAGCAGTAAATAACAATGCTGGAGTCACCCATAACCCATGGAAGCCTCCCTAATAAAAATAGTTTGCCTGCAGACATGAACGTGAACCAAGAGTTGCATCAGAGAGGGGCCTTGGAGACTTCACACAAGAGGTCATCTTCTGGAGTAGTGACCTTGATGAAGATGAACTGGATTCTGATGCTGATCTTGACCTTGATCTTTATGGCAATGTATAGGGTGTTCACACTTTCTTATATCTTCATCCTTCTCCCTTTAACTTTTAGCACTTACTCTTACCCTTTTGTCTTTTTTTTTATTTTGCCTCTTTTCTTTATCTTCCATCATCAGCTTCCAACTCATATTGCCACAGTTTTAGTGTAACTGCACATTTCCCATCTTAACTGCAATGACCAGTTCATTCTCAGTATTCTAAAAAAAGAGATTGCATTATATTTGATGAGTAGCATGTGT
>NC_087156.1:25896996-25929496 GCF_035594125.1 Scylla paramamosain | reverse complement strand
AGGCTTTCATACTCCCATATTCTGTAGATTTCAATTTCCAGTAGGTAATTATTAGTGATAAACTAGTAACAGTAGCAGTAGCACCAGCAGCAACAACAGAAGTAGTAGAAGTAGTAGTAGTAATGGATCATCCCAGAGCTGAATTGAATTGTTACACCTCTATTTCCTGCATAATAATTAAGTGAAAAAATTATACATGGTTACAAAATTAAGAATCTTTCACTAACAACTAACACCCCATATATTAGAGAGAGAGGGAAAAATAAAGAGGCTTTATATATATCATTCACATTCTTTTCCCCATTGGATGTTGTCTTGCATGTACAGAAACTGGAGCCTATACAGTATCAAAAGTATATTTATATAACAATACAACTTTTCCCACTTTAGAAATGCCAAAAGTGTGGTGTCTACATGCATACATTCATATTTAGTCATATTCATAAGTTTTCCATTACATTTTGAATTTAAATTGCATACATAGGTAAATCAAGTCAAAGTAAGAATTTCTCTTCACATCTTTAAAGCCATTTATGAAAATAGCATCACTGTTTTATGCATATTGTTAGAAGATAACTAAATATTTACATTTGTTTCATGAAAGAAAATATAACAGTCCCAAATTCATGCATATGCTCCTTAAGGACAATTCCTTCTTTAAAACACTCATCATACCATAGCAATTAGTGGTGGTATTCATCAATAATATAAGAGGCACAGAAATACATATTTCAGTTATTTGGTGACCATTTAATATTGTATCTATTTTTAATGTCATGGCCTTCCTAGTCTGATTATAAAATCTTATTAATAAATATGTGGAAACTGATTTTTTCTCTAATTTTATAACTTACATTAGTACATATAAAAAATTATTCTAGATTCACAGCAGCTTAATGCTGTTACCTTATTCCATGACAACATAACTCCATGTGACTTGAATGAACCATACCAGTAGAACAACAACTGTTCTATGCGAGTTTCATCTGTCATTGAATTATTGAAAAGATTAAAATATTTAGAGAAATAGATTGATATACTAATAATTTATAACAACTTATTAAAATTTCAATGAAACAGGACATCATCAGTCTAATACGGTACCTGATTCCAAGATTCATATGTGTTAAATCTTGCAGAGTTGTATGAAAACCGGTTGAAGACTCCAAGTTCCTCCTCATCATCCATCAGTAAGGTGTGGTCTTTATAGCGTTGGTGGTCAAAGCTGTTGACATAAGTATCAGCATTCATCTGCTATTGTACTTAATAAGAAAGAGCATTTTGAATTTTCCAGGTAAAAGCATTATATACTATATCAAATATATCAAAATTATGCAATAAAATTTCAACCTTCTAGTAAAATATGAGTAACAGCAGTCTTACTACAGATAGTCCTGTTTACCTTTCAAAGCAGTGCCATAAGAAATTAAAAGAGTAACATATTGAAAAATAATAACATGAAAATTCTCTCATATTAAAGAAGTGTGTACATAAGTATGCATACATACATTACAGTAATTCATAAGTTGTACACTAACTAAAAGCTTATTTTTTTATTTCAGAGACAGGCACATGAACAGATAAAAATGAACAGAGAAAGACAGACAGACAGACAAATAAAAATAGATACAGAAACAAAAAGAGTACCTGATCCTTTTGTACCACACCCCCATGATGGTAACAACCACAGCAAGGGTGATGATGGTGATAGAGATGAGGCCCACTTTGCTATGAGATGTCATTCCCGGAGATGGTGGCATTTCTTCACTAGGATATCAAGGTAGACACAGTACAGGTAGTTATTTTACTGATTTTTATCACTATGTTAATAATAAACATAGTAACCAAAAAGTAAAAAAAGATAAACAAAATCATCATTATCAATTATACTTATTTCAAGTGAGGATGTCTTATGTTGAAAATCTTAAAGTCAAATGATTCTAAAGGAAATAAATGCTCAAAAAGTTTTCATTATAGGTAGCTGTGATATAAGTCTCTTTCTAGCTGATTCATTTTCAGAAATACGTAAAATAGTAATCAAGATTATATTTTACACTCTGATCTCATTTCATTTGTACTTCATAGACTGTTAATTGTTTCTTGTTGCACTCCTCAAATGTCACTGCCACATACTGATTATATTGTCTCTAATGAAATCATCATATCTAATACTTCATTTCCCATTGGGGATTCCCAAACCAAAACAAAATTTAATAACTTATTTACCATTACTAAAGCTCTGTGATTATTGTACTAACTCTGAATAATGCTTCTTGTAACTTGCAATTACTTATGAATCAAGCAATCAGATAATTCTTATAAGTGGCTGGCTCCTCCAAACTAGGCTTTCTCTAATGGTCATTTGAGCTCAAGTTGCAATTGTGCACCCAGTGTCTTCTGATGATACAACATACCTCTCATTCTATGCAAGACATTCCCATGTATACATTTTGTATATGTTATGACTGACCCCCACAAACTTTTTAATTATTCATGATTAGCTATCTTGACCTTTTGTTTTTTTATTCATATATTTTAAATGACTAAGAATAAGTAAACAAGCATTACAGTAACTAACCACTCAAACTTTACTGCAAGATGTGATCAGACATAATTTTCTTAAGTAAAGAATTATCATAACAGTGATGTGAAAATGTACCTTACCTTTCTGCATCAAATTTGTAATCCTCTTCTTCATTTGTTGTCTTGGGTCTTGTCATATTTTGTGAAAAGCTTGGAGATGAAGAAGTTTCGGGAAAAATAGGAAGGAGACCAATCGGGGGAACTGCATTCTGTATGTCAGAATCATTAGTGGATGCTGCTTCAGTAGCTGACTCTTTCTGCTGTGCTTTAGGCTGATTTTTAGACTTTGTTTTAGGCTGCCTGAATTTTAACTTTGGCTTTGTTTCATGTGTTTCAGGTTTTGTCTTTGATTCTGTGATAGTTTTCTTTGGGATCTTGTCTTCATGATTTGTTTCTTGAATTGTTTTTGACTGTGTCTTAGATTCATGTTTGGATTGTGCTTTTGAATCTAACTGAGCAATAGAAGAGACTACCCCCTGTCTGTCAGAGTCATCAGTGGCTATTTCAGTAGTTGACCCTTCTTGCTGTAGTTTAGGCTGATCTTTAGACTTTGTTTTAGGCTGCTTGAATTTTAACTTTGGCTTTGTTTCATGTGTTTTAGGTTTTGTCTTTGATTCTGTGGTAGTTTTCTTTGGGAGCTTGTCTTCAGAATTTGTTTCCTGACTTGTCTTTGACTGTGTCTTGGATTCAAGTTTGGATTGTGCTTTGGAATCTAACTGAGGAATAGGAGAGACTGCCTTTTGTTTGTCAGAATCATCAGTGGCTACTTCAGTAGCTGACTCTTCTTGTTGTGGTTTAGATTGATCTTCAGACTTTCTTTTGGGGTGTTCAGGTTTTAATTTTGGCCTTGGTTCTTGATGCACTTCAGAGTCTGGATTAGATTCATTGGCAGTTTTTTCTGCCTTCTGGCTGTCAGAGTCATCAGTGGCTGCTTCAGTAGCAGACTCTTCTTGCTGTGGTTTTGGTTGGTCTTCAGACTTTCTTTTGGGCTGTTCAGGTTTTAATTTTGGCTTTGGTTCTTGATGCATTTCAGGGTCTGGATTAGATTCATTAGTAGTTTTTTCTGCCTTCTGGCTGTCAGAGTCATCAGTGGCTGCTTCAGTAGCTGACTCTTCTTGCTGTGGTTTAGATTGATCTTCAGACTTTCTTTTGGGCTGTTCAGGTTTTAATTTTGTCTTTGGTTCTTGATGTGTTTCAGGGTCTGGATTAGATTTGGTGGTAGTTTTTTCTGTGAGCTTGTCCTCAGGATTTGTTTTGGGGCTTGTCTTTGGGGGTGTTTCTGATTCAGATTTAGGCTGTGCTTTGAACTCTGATTTTGGCAGTGATTCAGTCTGTGTCTTGGACTGTGATTTAAGCTGTGTTTTCAATACTGATTTTGGGTTTGTTTTTGGTGTCAATTCAAGCTTTGTCATGATAACTGGAGGCTTTGTTTTGTTTGCTGGCTTAGTTTTAGGCCTTGTGTTGGGTGCTGGTTTTTGCTGCATCCTGGGTCCTGGTGTACCCTTCCTTCTACTGTCTTCTGCCAACTTCATAGGTCCCAATGGTACTGTCTCTTGGCTTTTCACTCCACCCTCACCTTTAGGAAGGGTCTTCATATTTGCTTCCCCAGAAGTCACTAAGTCTGAATACTCCTCTGATTGCATCTTGTCATTATTTTGTGACTGGTCTGCTGTGACATCTGACTGAGAGCCATCATCAGGCTTTGCTGGAGGAGAAACAAAAGTAAATGTTGCAGTACTATCTTGCATTGTTCTTGTTTCATTCCTTGTTTGCAGTGCCTTTTGACAATTTTAATCTTACTTTCCTCATCCTCAGGGGTGTGTACTAAATGTTTTTTAGTGCTGGTACTCAAAGAAGAGAGAGAGAGAGAGAGAGAGAGAGAGAGAGAGAGAGAGAGAGAGAGAGAGAGAGAGAGAGAGAGAGAGAGAGAGAGAGAGAGAGAGAGAGAGAGAGAGTAAATAAATAAAGAAATAAATGAAGTTCAGCCACAAAGATACCAATGTTTAAATGATGTTGCCAAATCCAAAGTAGGTAAATTTTATCATGTTTAAACCTGTATTTTTATTGATTGGTGGTCTTGTGACATTTCATGATTCTTAAAACACTGAATTTTGATGGGACACCCATTTATAAACTTGCATAACTGGAAAACAAGGCATGCTTAATATCTTGACTGAGTGGACTTTTCAGCACTGCAAAAGTTGGGTCATATGGTATAGGAGCATAACAAGCAGTAAAGGAAGCAGGTGCTTGAGCATTCAATACTTCCTATCTAATGTGTGTGAGTAAGGTGCAGCGCATTCTGAGGCAAGCGAGGATCACCTCCTCACGCCTTGAGGGACAGTCAGAGGTGGTCCACTCACCCAGGGTGATTTTGATGGTGCTGAAGTGGAGGTTGTTCCAATAACTTTGCCACAGGAGTGTAACTGATAATTTTGCAAATGAGAGAAATGACTGCAGTTATCAACAAAGGTTCCACACTCCATCAAACTTTGCAGTGGATCTGGCCAGCAAGTCAACCTGTTCATTCCCATAATCCAGGCACCCAGACCAAAGAGAAAGACTTACAATACAACTTGAGTTTAGTTTATTGATGATGTTGCCCTGGATTTCATTCACACTCATGTAGCCAGACTATATTGCCTGAAGGCTTGATATACATCAGAGAAATTTACTGTTAGATTAGGATTTGATACTAATATGATCTTGATCATATTAGTCATAGACAAGATCATAGATTGTCTATGATCTTGTCAATAGCAAAGGTCCAGAACAAAACACCAACATATAGGAAAGCAGTCTGAAGCTGAAGGTACATTTACACAATCATACACTCACACCAAAGCACTCATCTCTTCATGGAGCCATCCATGTAACAGTTTCCTTTTGCTTTGAGAGCTGGTTTGTGATAGTGGATTGCACATGCTGCCCATGTGCAACCCACTATCACAAACACTGTCAAAGCTGATGCCCATCAGCTGGCATAGGTAATAGATCCTGACAGACAGATGCAGACAGCACCGTGAATGTGGATGGTTTTAAGCTCGTAAGGTCGGATCGGAGAAGTGTAGAAAAGGAGAAAGGAGGCGGAGTTGCAGTCTATGTGAACCATAGATGGTGTTCACAGGTTACCGTCAAGGAAAGCCAATGTGTGAAGGACATCGAATATTTGGTGGTATCATGTCGGCCTTTCTACCTCCCACGGGAATTCGGTAAAGTTGATTTATTTATCGTTTACATTCCTCCTGACGCTGATGAGTCTGTTGCAGCTGAAACTTTAGAAAACTGTATCAACAAATATGAAAATGAGTGTCCGGTGAGCGTCAAGATAATATTGGGTGACTTCAACCACTGTGACTTTCAGGAAAAGGTACCAACATACGTACAAACGGTTAAGTGCCCCACAAGAGGAAACAGAACACTAGATAAGCTGTTCTGTAATGTTAAGGAGAGTTATCGTGTTTTAAAAAGGCCCCCCCTAGGTAATGGAGACCATAATATGTTGTTCTGTGTGCCAGTGTATAAACAAGTTCTGAAGAGAGAAAAGTGTGAACAGGTAACAATTAGAAAATGGGATGAAGATAGCAGCATGAAACTTCAAGCATGTTTCGAGTGTACCGACTGGTCTGTTCTTATAGACAATGAGATGGATATCAATACAAGCGTAGACATCTTTAATTCCTATTTTCAGTTCTGTTTTGATATGCTAGTACCTACAAAAGTAATCAAGATATACCCTAATAATAAACCGTGGGTGACTAAAGAATTGAAAACTATGTTGAATGAAAAAAGAAGGTACATGGTTAACGGTGATAGCACACAACAAAAAGCAGTACAAAAGAAAATCAATAAGAAAATAACTGACTCAAAAAAGGACTATAAAGAAAAGATCGAGGGTTTATTTAGAACGAACAGTACTAAAGATGCGTGGATAGGACTGAAAACTTTATGCGGACATAAAGAAAAGACAAATATACCATATCCACAAGACATAACCACTTACGTTAACGAAATGAATTCCTTCTTTGCTAGGTTTGAGAGGTATAATTTTAGTGAGGAGTGTAATAATATTATATCAGACACTCAGAACATTTCAAGTGAAAAGATTTTAATAACAGAAAAATGTGTATTGCAATCCCTAAAGCGGGTTCGAGCTAGCAAGGCGACAGGTCCTGACGGTGTGCCAGCCAGGGCACTCAAGTGTTGTGCAGAACAGTTAGCTCCAGTGCTGAGGTCACTCTTTCAGCACTCTATAGACCACGGTATCGTGCCACTCAAATGGAAGGAGTCCGAAATTAAACCCATTGCGAAAGTGAAATTTCCCAAAGTTTTTAATGACTTTAGACCCGTTGTTTTAACTTCCAATATCATGAAATGCTTAGAAGATATTTTAAGGAATATTATATGTGACAGTGTTGACAATTTTAAGGGCCCCTTTCAATTTGCATATTGTAAAAACAGATGTGTTCAAGATGCAAGTTTAACTTTAATGAATGAATTAAGTAAACATTTGGATAAACAAAA
Organism: Scylla paramamosain; assembly: GCF_035594125.1. NCBI lineage: Eukaryota > Metazoa > Arthropoda > Malacostraca > Decapoda > Portunidae > Scylla > Scylla paramamosain. The sequence continues at coordinate 25,922,389 of NC_087156.1, read as the reverse complement.
TACACAAGCTAGAATCTTGTATGTGGACTTCAGTTCTGCATTTAACACTATGCAACCCCACATTCTTTTAAACAAATTAATAGCAATGAACGTAAATAGCTATGTTTTGAGATGGATTTTTAGTTTTTTAAGTGAAAGACCTCAGTATACCACGTTGTACAATGTTAAGTCCAATATATTAACAACTAACACAGGAGCTCCACAAGGCTGCGTCATGTCCCCTGTTCTTTTCAGCCTATACACTGACGACTGTAGAAGTGTATGTAGTAATTGTACAATTGTTAAATATGCTGACGACACTGTAATACTTGGTAAAATTTCGGATGATAAGTGTGATGAATATGTGTCCCAAGTCAACCAATTTGTGGATTGGTGCAAATCAAACTATCTTGATCTCAACATAAAGAAAACCAAAGAGATGATCATAGATTATAGAACCAAAAATCGCAGCATACCTGATCCTATTATAATTGATTCAGAAACTGTAGACCGAGTAGAAGAGTACAAATATTTAGGTCTTATGATTGATAATCAACTAAAAGGTAGTGCAAATACCAATATGGTATTCAAGAAATGTAAGCAGAGACTTTATTTTTTACGTATTTTAAACAACCTGCATGTAGATAGACATATAATTAGCCTCTTTTATAAGTCCACAATAGAGTCACTATTAGGTTTCTCCTTAACCACTTGGTATGGCAAGCTAACATGTCATGATAAAAGTAAGCTTAAAAAGATTGTGCGAAAATCACGGAAATTAGGTGCAGAAACAAAACCATTAGATAAGCTGTTCCTTGAACAATCTATGAAGCAGGTTGAAAAAATCATGAACGATTCATTTCATCCCCTCCACTCCTGCTATGTATTCCTCAGGTCAGGCAGAAGATTAGCTCTGCCGACTCAACGCACGAACAGATATAAGAACTCATTTGTGCCAAAAAGCATCATGCTCTATAATCACCAACACTAAAACAGCAATTGTGCAATAGATGTGTGACTGTGATATATCTAATACATGTATGTAACCTTAGTATGATGTGCAATTATCTTAACTTTCAATCATTTTAACTTTTATTTTGTAAATACTTTTTAACATAATTTTTATATACTTTTACTCAACTTATATTGTACGGAGCTCTGGCCAAAGCAAATTTCAATTTGTAAGCTTATTATGCTGCATCTTGACAATAAAGTTATCTATCTATCTATCTATCTACACCTATAAGACTGTAAACAGCTTTCTGCCTTATAATGGCATGAGGAGACTTCTGGGATGCTTTAAGTAGCAGAGCATCACATCACACTGACAGTGGTGGCATGTTGGTCATCATCACATGTGCTACAGATGTGGGGTGTACTGGAGGTCACTTACATAAGGCCGCGTTCACACCAAGCGAGTCGCGTCGCGTCAAGTCAAGGCAAGTCATCATGCGTCATGAATCGCCACCCGAGTTTAACATTAATTTGTATGTATATTTGAAAAAACCGTTCACACCAAGCGAGTCGCGTCGCGTCAAGTCACGGCGCGTCGCGTCGCGTCGAGTCACAGATAGGGCTGGACCCATTTTCTACATAAGTCACAGCGAGTCCGTCGTTGCGGGAGCATGATGGAAGTGGAATTCCTGATAAATTTAGTTCGAGAACGCCCTCCCATATATGATCCTAGTGACCGCAACCACCGGGATCGGGATGTCATAGCTGCCCTGTGGAAGGAGGTTGCTGCTGCAATGAAGAGTACAGGTAAGACTACAGTTTTATTCACTATGAACTATACACTAGGCTATGAACTTTACATTACTAGATCATTCGGTGTTGCCACTCAAGAGCTCCAGCTGGGGAAACAAAGTATTCTTTCAAGGTATCACGAACTGCCATGGCTTCTCTTGTAGGCCTCGTGCTTGTTGCTGTCAGGTTTGAGTTTAGAAAGTTGTATTGTGTTGTATCACTAACATCATCACTTGGAGGAGAGTAGTTGAAATTGTTTTCATGTTGAATGAAATTATGAAGTACACAAATACTTTTCACCAGTGATTCAGATACTTCAACACTAGTCATCATCAATGTATGAAGTACACCAAATTTCTGAGCTAGCATTCCAAAGGCACACTCTACTGTTCTTCTAGCCCTACTGATCCGATAGTTATATACTCTTTTGGAGTAGTCCAAGTCCTTTCTAGGATATGGTCTCATCAGATTAGGCTTGAGAGGAAAAGCTGCATCTCCCACAAGAAAGAAAGAAAGTTCATGGATCCATATTCGTTGTTTCTTCTTACGTCTGCGACGACGAAGCCACAACAAAGCAGCTACTTCAGCCAGGGAACATGCATCCATTCTCCATGAAATTACCCAGGTCACTGAGTGCTGACTTGACGCGGGCTGACGCAGTCGGTGTGAACGGAGATGAGTCAAAATGAATCGCATCAAATGACGCTCTTGACTTGACGCGACGCGACTCGTTTGGTGTGAATGCGGCCTTAGAGAGGCGCACTTCGTCAATGACTCCACAAGAGAAGTCAGGGAATATATTTGGTGAGGCCATGGACAAATCAACAGTAGTCACGGTACCAGTTCGATATCTACACAAGGCTACGTACTTCTTCTCTTCGCACATTTAACCTTTCATTTCCCCATTGCTAATGATATTACAATTACCTATTATCAGCTGGTTGCCTGGAGGCCGACTAAATACGGGTATTAAGAAATCATCAGAAATGGTTGCATTTGGAGGCAACAAGAGGAAGCAAATAACACTGAATTTCATCCTGCACATTCATCTGTTTCTCGTACACTAACTGTACAACTCTAAAAATAGTAGTGCCTACATAAAAGAGAAAAGACAACCACTAAAAAGGAATAGACATGACGTTTCATTATGCTGGATCCGTAAGTAAGAATTTTCTGCATTGAGTATTCATATATGCATTAGTACACTGATACTATCTATCAGTATTGGTATTTGCATTCAACTTTACATTATTTATCTGTATTTGTATAAAATGAAGGAATACTTAAAACTATAGAACCTGAAATGTTCCCTACCATCCAATATTGATATTCGTGACCAAAATGAGAAACTCTATACTGTCACAAATATTTAAAGCTATTTAAGGAAATACATTGTTATCTGGATGCAATGTATCCAGAAGTCGTATTCTATAATGAAAGCATTTTCTTGCTTGGAAATGAAAATTTTGTGCTTACAAAATCTAACACATTAACATTTGTTTCGGTATTTACAATATACTCGTAATGTTCTATGTGCTATATTGTCAAACATGGTAACACTCTGCAGTTCCCTATCTCGGTATTAATAAAGAAAATTTAAATTCAATACCAAAACAAATAATTATACAACGCGTCTTAGACTACTTGTAATTCAACGCATGTGAGAGGCGTGCTACTCTTCCCCTTTCTTGCGTGGAAACCACTCCGTGTATGAAATATATATATATATATATATATATATATATATATATATATATATATATATATATATATATATATATATATATATATATATATATATATAATTAGAGACGTCGCAGTGAGGCTGGTAGATACCTATCAGCGCCAGCATTTTTAATTGTCTCCGATTTCCTGGGGCAAAGGGGTGTCTTAGCTAAATTTGAAATCGATGTGCAGGAAAAGTACAGCATGAATTGCTGCACAAGTGTATCTAAAATTAAAAACATAACCCTTAATATTAATATTCATACTTACTGGTGAATGATAAGGCTTTGTTAATTGAATTATAAGATAAAACTAAAAATAGGTAATGATTTTTTTTTTAAGTAAGTATGAACAGTAAAAATAAAAGGATGTTGATTTCGGCTTGTGCATTTTATCTGGGAATGTTGAAAAATATTAGATATCACTGACACGTCCTGTATATGAAAGTAATTAGTGAAAAAAAAAAAACAGCACCGCTGGCGGACGTACGACGTACTTATCTTGATCATGATTCTTCAGTTAAAGAAAGCGCCGCGCGCCTTTAGGAAGGAGTGTAAAGTGTAAACAATAGCCTCTCAGTTCTGCCGATACAAAGGCCTTTACTTTGCTTTACTATATCCAGAATAGGGTATAGCTCGTTCTTTCAGGAATTTTCTTAATTCCGCTGTAGTCCATGATTGTGGCGGTGATGTATCCATTGTGCAGGGTAGTCGAGTAAGCGTGGTCCTGTGTTTTGGTTTGCTCGCTGCCCAAGTACCTGAGGATAGTGATCGTACCGCAAAAATAAAGTCTCTGATACAGAATTATATTTTCTTTACATTAAATGGATTTGCCTGTTGTTTAGTACATGAAAATGCAAGTATATATTAGTATACTTCCATTGAGGTCAGTAGAAAATTACAGATTGCCTGCCTTGATACACTTATAGGCTCTTTTACGAATATCATCTGAAATTATGAATAGAGGCTCAAACAATGTCATGTGCTGTCAGTTATCACGAAATTAATTGACTTAAAATTCAGACGCATTACTGTGCAACGATACACCTTTGTAAGTTTGTAAAACCTTGCCCCAAAAAGTATTTATTTTCCGGCGAGAATTAAAAATTCTGGCGCTATCTGGTATCAAAACGCTCACTGCGATAGGATAGCGCACGGAGAGGTCAAGTGGCTCCACGAGGAGCAGACCATCACTACCCCTTTCGTAAACCCTTCCGCTTGTTTATGCTTTAATACATCGTTTTTCTATGCTATTGTATCAGTTATTGGCTATGGGATTAGATAAGATTTTCTATTATCATATGAAAAGTCATACGACCAGATTATCAAAAATAACATCTTCCCCCTCCCACGTGGAAACTACTCTTCGTGTAGGGGGGAACGCGAAGGAGGGACACTGGCCAAGGGCAACAAAAATCCATAAAAAAAATAAATAAATAAAAAAAAAAATGCCCACTGAAATACCAGTCCCATAAAAGGGTCAAAGCAGTAGTCAAAAACTGATGGATAAGAGTCTTGAAACCTCCCTCTTGAAGGAATTCAAGTCATAGTAAGGTGGAAATACAGAAGCAGGCAGGGAGTTCCAGAGTTTACCAGAGAAAGGGATGAATGATTGAGAATACTGGTTAACTCTTGCGTTAGAGAGGTGGACAGAATAGCTACATACATACATCCTGATTCAGGCTGTGTTACATGCGTTGGAAGAATCTTTAAGGGTTTTCGTGTTGAAGTTTAGGAAAACGATATACCGGCTGCAATGTATATGGCTGCAATAATAGATCTACGGTAAAGATAATGACATTAAATCTCAACTGACACATAGATGAATGTATGCATGTATTTGCGCATTTGTTAGTCATTAAATTAGTTATATTAGGATAACTTTGAACTAGGGAAACCGGATGTATAACTGAAAAAAATAATAAATAAATAAACATATATATATATATATATATATATATATATATATATATATATATATATATATATATATATATATATATATATATATATATATATATATATATTATGAACACTTTACACGTTACAAAGAAGCATTTTTCATAGAAAACGTAACAAATAAAATGATACTAAGGAAGACGTTTTCATATCCCAAGATTTGATTCTGCTGGATTGTTTCCAAGGAGTCTATATACACTTGAATCACCACCTTAGTTTGTCGTTTGTCGTCAAAAGAAGCTTCTCTAGACGCCTTGGTTGCTTCCCAAGGTACCCCATATCGGTAGCTCGAGAGTTAGGATTCTTCATAGTTTACATAATGCTGATGTTCTTGTATGTTTACTGGTATCACAGCAACATACGGCTGATGTACTACCTCCATATAGGAAACGCAGCTTGGGAGTGTGTTACATAACGTCACGACATAATCGCCCTAATAATTCACAACGTATTGCATTTAAATATTACGTCGTACGTAGTATTCATATAGAGACCAAGAATCAAGAATGAGTTTAAGTCCCAATCCGTGGTAGTGTTTGAACCTTACCCGATCTCCTCCTATCCGCTGGCCTCGGAGAACCCCAGTACCGCGTTCATTACATAGCACACCATAACCGCCATTCACACCAAGGCTCACCTGTTGTTGCTCCATCTGCCCTTTGGCACACTCCAGCTGCTATTAAAATAACCACGACTGCCTTCCATCTCATGATCGTAAGAGTACGCGGCACAGGTGACTCCCAAATGGTGACCTTTAGTTGGAGGCAGATCACGTCTGCATCTTATCTTTACTGATTGGCACGATAAAACGGAATAATTGTGACGAGTTATCTTTCATCACATGAGTATTGACACACTAGTCCACTTATTGTAAATATGATTGTTATTTCAGCTGTCATCTTCACCTTCATCATCCTTATTGTACACATCTATGCTTAAATTATGATGTAGGCTACTTGTTTTGGAATAATCTTTGTTGTTGAGTTCAACAGAATCACATGCAACTCCTTCCCTGATTTATGACGCGCATTACAGAACTGATGATAAGTAAAAGCTATCGTAATAGATAATTTGATAAGTGATTATGGGATTATATCTTCCATCCATCCCCCTCTCTCTCTCTCTCTCTCTCTCTCTCTCTCTCTCTCTCTCTCTCTCTCTCTCTCTCTCTCTCTCTCATTAACTTTTAAGGATCACATTTCCTATCTCAGCATCGAACTCGCCAGATCCCTGGTACTCCTATCTCAACCCACTAACCTCTCCTCTAACTGACTGTCTTCAGCCTCTCTCTCTCATCGCCGCAATGTTGCATCTCTAGCTGCTAACTGCTCTTCTGATCTTGCTAACTGCATGCCTCCCCTCCTCCCGCGGCCTCGCTGCACAATATTTTCTTCTTTCTCTCACCCCTATTCTGTCCACCTCTTTAATGCAAAAGTTAACCAGTATTCTCAATCACTCATCCCTTTCTCTGGTAAACTCTGGAACTCCCTGCCTGCTTCTGTATTTCCACCTTCCTATGACTTGAATTCCTTCAAGAGGGAAGTTTCAAGACACTTATCCTTCAATTTTTGTCTTCCACTTTGGAACCTTTTCTGGGACTGGCATCTCAGTGATTTTTTTTTTATTGGATTTTTGTTGCCCTTGGCCAGTGTCCCTCATACATAAAAAAAAATAATAATTGCTCACATATATCCTCACCTGCCTAATAGTAGCTCTATTTGTGAACCACCTCAACCGCCTCATCTCATGACAGACAAGACCTATCAGAATTATCACAGGCAGTGATTACCTCGCTCATACCTCCTCATTGTTTAAACAGACGGAAACCCTGAAGATATCTAACATCTGTAAACTGCACACTGCCTCTTGTCTCTATCTCTAATCACCAACAAATAAACAAACAATCATTCCCATGGGCATCCTACCAAATATTACCAACTCTTTTGCCCCTCGATCCTCATCACCTCACTCTCTTTAAGCACGCATACATACATACATACATACATACATACATACATACATACATACATACATACATACACACGCAATGTAACAAATAAAACGATATTAAAGAAGATGGATTAAAGATTGGATAGACAAGAGAGAGAGAGAGAGAGAGAGAGAGAGAGAGAGAGAGAGAGAGAGAGAGAGAGAGAGAGAGAGTCTAATAAGTCACATAGAGTTACATAGAGTTATATAGAAAAACAGGTCACAACAGATCTTGGGGTCCTCACGAAGTGACCTGACCTAGGACTACTAAAACAATAGTAGAAAAAAAGGACAGGAAAGCAGAAGGCTCTCTCCCCACCCTCCACTCCCTCCAGCATAAGTCGTACAGGAAAACAAGTCGGAAAGAAATATCTTACGGGGTTAGAGAAGGAAAAACCCGAAGGAAATTTTATAGGAAAGAAAGAAAATAGATGAAATGAGGTGCCCCCATTTCTTGAAGGCAAGGAAGTTAATCACTAACAAACCAACGCTGTTAGCCACGGATTGCAGGCAAAATATTTATCAAGATGGCGCTTAAAAAGCCTCTACGATGCTGCAGTCTATCACGTCTCGAGGAAGCCCATTCCATAGATTTATTTCTAGGTGGAAAAGAATATTTTTTGATTCATGAGAGTTGAAGCATTTCTCAACAATTTTGTAACCGTTTCCTCGCGTGTAATTTGAAGAGACTATTATGAAATATTTACTGCAGTCCATGTTATCAATGCCTTTGATGAATTTAAGCACCTGAATTAAGTCTCCTCTTAGTCTTCTTTGTGTTAACGGGAATATATTTAATTATTTAAGACGCTCTTCGTATGATTTGTTTCTTAAGCTTGGTATCATTTTTGTTACTCTACGCTGAACTCATTCTAATTTACTAATCAATGTCTTTCTGGTAATAGGGGCGCCATGCTTGAACGCAGTATTCCAAAAGGGGATGAACCAGGAAGTTATATAGAAATAGGATCATATCTTTAGATTTATATTCAAATGATCTGCCGATTAAGCCAATTGTTTTATTCGCTTTCTTTGCGACTTATGAACATTGTTGGTTAGGTTTTAAGCTACTCGATATTGTTACTCATAAATCACTTTCGTTGTCAACACTTTTAAGTTAGGTACCATTTAAAATATAATTTGCTTTCTCGTTTCTATACTCTATGCAAAGCACTTTGTACTTATCTGCATTAAAACTCATTTGCCAGGTTTGCCCTCACTCTGACAATTTGTCTAGATTTTTCTGTAATTTTATCACTTGTTCGTTAGAGACTACAGAATTCGCTATGGTGGTGTCATCAGCAAACTTCAATATTATACTGGTAACACCCTCATCTATGTCGTTTATATAAACAAGGAAGAGAACAGGTCCTAAAACTGATCCCTGTGGCACCCCGCTGGTTACGTTAGTCCACTTGGATGCTTTTCCATTTATTACTACTCTTTGTTTACGGTTGTTTAGCCAGTTTTCTACCCATCTCAACTCGTCGTCTTGGATACCGTGTGATTTTAGTTTAACCATTAAACGTTTGTGGGAGACTTTGTCGAAGGCCTTTTGAAAATCAAGATATATTATATCTACCGCTATACTCTCGCCATACTGGTTCAGAGTATCACAGAAGAAATCTAAGAAGTTCGTCAAACAAGAGCGTTTGTTCCGGAAGCCGTGTTGAGCATTTTTTTAAGTAAGTTCTTTTCTTCTAAGTGATTAACGAGTTTATCTCTTATTAGTATTTCAAGGATTTTGCATACGACTGAGGTTAAGCCAGTAATTACATGGTAAAGATTTACTGCCTTTTTTGAAAATCAGAGTTACGTTTGCACGTTTCCACTCATCAGGCACTGTACCGGACTGCAGGGATTTATTGAACAATACGGTCAGTGGTTTAACTAATTCGGATTTTGCTTCTTTTAAAATATGGAATGAGATCGTGTCAGGCCCGGGTGACTTGCTTACTTTAAGTTTATCGATGCATTTTGACAAGTCACTTGCTGTTATAGTCTTACGTATTACGTCTTACGTTGTTGTTATTAATTTGGACTGCTGGCACCGTAGGGATGTCGCTGAGGTTTTCTGTTGTAAATACTGAGGCAAAGAAAGTGTTTAGAATGTCACTAATTTTCTCCTCGTCGTTGGTGTAATCTCCATTTTCGTCAATTATAGGTGCAGTAGTTGAAGTAATCACTCTCTTCTGCCTGATAAAACTATAAAATTCCTTCGGGTTCGTTTTACTCTGGTTTGCAACATTTAACTCTGTGGACCTTTTGCTGTGTTTGATTAACCTCTTTGCTTTACGTCTCAACGAATCTAGTGCGTTCTTCGTTATTACTGAAGGATTTTAATCTGTTATGAGCATCCCTCTTGGCACGCAAGCATTCAGCTATTTGTGTGTTCCACCACTTAGGCTTAACGTTTTGAGTGGGACGACGATTTTTCATAGGTACGCATCTTTGCGCTGCTTTTAAGTACGAGGTGTGTCATTAAAGTTCCAGGACTGGTGCCACACAAGTTTTATTTCACATCCAGGCTACAAACTATAGGTTATCTCCTTCGAAGTAATCCCCCTGGCACCGCATGCACTTGTCCATCCTTCTCTGCCAGGCTTGCATGCACTGCTGGAAGGATTCTTGCGGGATGCTCCTCAGCTCCGTCGTCACGGCCTTTTTGATGTCGTCCGCATCATCAAAACGGGTCCCCTTCATGACCTCCTTGAGCTTGGGGAAGAGGAAGAAGTCGCACGGAGCGAGGTCAGGTGAGTAGGGCGGTTGCTCCAGCACGGCGATGTTCTTCTTGGCCAAGAACTCTCTGATGCTCAGGGCATTGTGAGCAGGCGCATTGTCGTGGTGAAGCAGCCACGAGTTGCCCTGCCACAACTCCCGCCTCTTCTCGCGCACTGCACGAAGCAGACGCCGCAGTACTTCTTTGTACACATGTTGGTTGACTGTCTGGCCCTGTGGCAAGAACTCGCAGTGGACGATGCCCCTCACATCGAAGAAAGCGATCAACATGACCTTGAAGCTGGACCTGGACTGCCTTGCTTTCTTCGGCCGTGGCGACGCCGGACTCTTCCATTGAAGGCTCTGGCGTTTGGTCTCCGGGTCGTACTCAAATACCCAGGACTCATCGCCGGTGATGACTCTCCTGAGCAAGTCTGGTTCAGTTTCCAGACGCTCGAGGATGTCCTGACACACCTGCATGCGTCGTCCCTTCTGGTCATCGTTCAGGAGTCTCGGCACCATCTTCGCACAGACTTTCCGCATGCCCAGATCTTCAGTGATAATCTTCCACACGCTGTTGTGGTTCATGCCAAGCTCATCTGCGATCTTTCGAACAGTCAACCGACGATCGTCACGCACCATCTGCTTGACACGCTCAACATTGGCCTCATTCCTGCTCGTTGAGGGTCTTCCACTCCTGGGGTCATCTTCCACGTCCTCCCGGCCCTCTTTGAACCTCTTGCACCACTCAAAAACACGTGAGCGTGATATATATCCATGAAAAAATTTCAGTGAGCATTAATATCTGTGGTGGTACGTAAGTAACTCCAGTCGATTTGGTTAAGCATTAATTTGAGTTTACTGAAATTTTCTTTTCTGTAGTCAGGGACTTTTTCTTTTTCTTATATTTGACTCGTTAGCCATGAAGTTTATAATGGTGATTGCATGAGGTGAGTCATGAGCATGTGACAAGAAGCTAAGTTTGAGTGAAAGTGAGGGTAAGCGTAAATGAGCTGAATGGAGAAAGTAAGCACGAGTTGAGAGAGTAATAGAGTGAGAATGGCTGTGGATAGGAAGTAATATGTAAGAATAAGTGTGAGTCAGCGCGAAGAAGGAAACAAACGTAAGTTAGATTACGAAAATAAACGAAAGATTAAGTGTGAGTGTGAAAGTTAGAGTTGTCATGGGAGTGAGTACTAATTAGAGTGGGAGAGAACGCAAATGGGAGTTAATGTGAAAGTTAACGAAAGATGAAGTGTGAGAGTGAGTAAGAGCGATCCTGAGGAATGTTAAGAATGGAAATGGAATGAGAATGAAATTATACGAGTGAGAGAGAGTGAGGAAGGATGAAGGGTAAACGATATGGAATGAGTGACGGGGAGAGCGAGGTATCACTCCTTTGTCTCTTTATTTTAGATAGATAAGGAGAGAGGCGAAGGGGAAGGAGGTTTGAGACAGGACGAAGGAGGAAGGGATGTACTGTGGAGTTGAAGGAGAAAGGAGAGGGGAGTTCGTAACGAGGGAAGGTGAGTACATGGGACAAGGAAGTGAAGGAAGGGTGAAGAAGGATGAGAGTACCAAGAGAAAGTAGGGAGAATAATTATAAGCAGAAAGGATGAGGAGAGAGTGAATAATTAGAGGTACAGAGGAAGTAGAAGGAAATAAGTATTCCCTTTTCCTGTCCCCTGCTCTCCTTTTCGTTCTTCCATCCAACCCCTTCCCACTTTTACCCCCTCCATCTTCTTGCCCCTTGTGCTCCCCTTCCCCCTTACATCTAGTCTTAAAGTAAATAATGATTTTTTTTTTTTACTTCTTTTGTTATATCTTTTCTTTCCTTTTTCTTTTTTTTATTTCTTATACATTTATTTTATTTTGTATTTTCCTCTATATATATGTATATATATATATATATATATATATATATATATATATATATATATATATATATATATATATATATATATATATATATATATATATATATATATATATATATATATATATATATATATATATATATATATATATATACTCGTATATATATATATATATATATATATATATATATATATATATATATATATATATATATATATATATATATATATATATATATATATATATATATATATATATATATATATATATATATATATATATATATATATATATATATATATATATATATATATATATATATATATATATATATATATATATATATATATATATATATATATATATATATATATATATATATATATATATATATATATATATATATATATATATATATATATATATATATATATATATATATATAACACGTATATATATATATATATATATATATATATATATATATATATATATATATATATATATATATATATATATATATATATATATATATATATATATATATATATACATATATATATATATATATATATATATATATATATATATATATATATATATATATATATATATATATATATATATACTCGTATATATATATATATATATATATATATATATATATATATATATATATATATATATATATATATATATATATATATATATATATATATATATATATATATATATATATATATATATATATATATATATAACACGTATATATATATATATATATATATATATATATATATATATATATATATATATATATATATATATATATATATACGAGTATATATATATACATATATATATATATATATATATATATATATATATATATATACTCGTATATATATATATATATATATATATATATATATATATATATATATGTGTGTGTGTGTGTGTGTGTGTGTGTGTGTGTGTGTGTGTGTGTGTGTGTGTGTGTGTGTGTGTGTACGTACTGTATCTCCATATCCGCGGCTGCGGATATATATATATATATATATATATATATATATATATATATATATATATATATATATATATATATATATATATATATATATATATATATATATATATATAATCCATTTTACCGCGGTATATCCATAGAACTATAGGTATCAGATCAATTACAATACCTAAGATGACACATGTAGTGTACTTGGGTGTAAAAGGCTAAGCAAGAAGTAAATAAGATAAGCAGGTGAAATAGTTGCAGTTTTCTTGCTGACTCCATGTTTGCAACAAAAATAGATAAATAAATAAATGAAATGAAATAAGTGAGCTATGGTAACGAGGGGCCGCAATGCTTCCTTATTTCGAGACCTTAATGGCTTGGCCCCGACTAACACGTACTTTGCAATGTAATTATTTTCAGTTGTTATGACATAAGAACTATATTTTTGGGCACTGGTTTATCACCTTATATTGCATCGTGTAGAAATAAGCATTATGATCACATGAATGACTGAAAAGTCATCTCAGTCACTTGACTGAAACTGGTTTGGTTCAAAGGTTCAAAAGCTTCGAAGCCTTGGTAGCGGTGAAGGCCCAGGAGAGACGACCAGTTAGTTAGAAAATATTTCATTACAACGAGGACGCAGAGATGGTGAGAGTAAGGTGCCTTGCCGTGGCTCTTCAAGTGCTCTGTGCAGTTTATGGTGCTCACGGTACGTCAAAAGAAGCATCTTATGCATTTACTAAGCTAACGCCTTGCCCATGCTGTGTGTGCCAGTACAGACTGACAGGCCTGACCTGATTACAAACGTTGTTGTGATCATTACATGTAACACGCAAGAAACATTCTCATTAAGACGATGATTTTTCTCATTGAATGTTCTTAGGAATTATGAATTTGGTGTGAGGTGTTATGAGGTACTTCGTGGGTGAGTTTCAGTGAAAGATTATACAGAGGCAATGTGATTGACATAACCCCTTAAATGGTCTGCTGTCGGTGATATGTATATAGATAAGATTGACAGTCCTATCCCTGTTTGGAGAAATTAATATCATTCTAGTGTTTACCCTGAACTAAGGACGTTCTGCATCTGTGATCGTTTTTATAACATGAATCTGTCCTTTAGTGACCGGCCTCAGTAAAACTCATCCATACCAAGATCTGTGATGTGCGCTATGAGAGTGTAATACATAGCATTTATTGGATGAATGTACTGCGAAGCGTTGAAAGATAGTGGCAGGGTTATTCTCGAAAACGATTTATGACAGAAATACTGGAGAAGGAAAAAAATATTAGAACAATCTCAGATACACTCCCCGTAAAACAAGTACTTATCGCTAAGGATTAAAGGCAAACGCCAAAAAATAAATAAATAAATAAATAAATATAAGGTGTGTGTGTGTATAAAATTTACCTCTTTTCTTATCAAAGTGAGCCGTGCTCATTTTAAACCTGCTAATAATTCAAATCATTGCTATGCATATAGCACTTACCAGTGATGACATTCATTGTCTTGAATCCGTATTATAAAGCATTGAATAATGTCGGCAGTGAATCATTGCGTTATGGAGACTAAAAAGTGCCTTCCTTTTTCACGCATTACATCTACAGTTATGATGCATACCTTGGTCTTACGTCCACCACATACATACTATTATAGCAAAAAAACAGTGTAACATGCCCTTTGTAAAACTCCATCTACAAGCTTCTAACATGATCGTCGTTTGCAGGTATCACCACAAATGAGAATGAGGCGCCTCGGTCAGCAACTCATAGCCTCAGTCGTAACCTCGAGCGTCAGTCAAAACATATCTCAGGCCCAGAAGTCATAACTGAAGGCTTTCCTCAAAGTTTGCCATGGGACGTGACGCCAAATGGAACTGCCGAGGTTGTAGACATAACCCTTCCATCTTCTCACAGAAAAGGTGATTTAGCAACAACCACTGAATACCATATCGAAGCAGAGTCTTCCCATGAAGACCAAATACGAAAAGTACAGGACTATGACCACGGCCACAGTGTGCCGCCAGCCACCTCACTCGCCGTCACGATACAAGCTGCGACGCTCCTACCCACCAGCACCATAACACCAATCAACAGTAGACAAACCACCATCATACTGACGACCACTGAACCGACGACCATTGAACTGACGATCACGGAGACGACGACCATGACACCGACGACCCCAGAAACGACGACCTCAGAAGTGACAACCACGTCACTGCAGACAGAAACGACCACGAATCGGACGACCACGGAACCAACGACTTCAAAAATGAAGACCACAGTACTAACGGCCATAGAAACAACGACTGCATCACCGACGGCGATCACGACATCGACGCCCACGTTAGCAAAGATGCGAGCAGCATCAGCTCCCTCTCCCACCACCACATCAGCATCATATGGTAGTGGTTTCGACGGAGAGCAAATTATCCATCGCCAACAATTACCTAGACGCTGCCCGGTCACGCCAACAGAAAACGCCATAAAAAAAAGGAAAAAGAAGAGCGTTCTTCATTTAACAGACGTCGAGGACATTACTGAACATAATAACAAGGTTTTTTCCACATCGCCAGCTTCTAATGACAAGCTAAGCGAAGGAAGATATGTGAAGGATGCAGCACTTTCCCCAGAGGGTGCAGAGAATCCTATTACCGAAGAAGACGAGAAGGAGGAAGAGCTTGTGAAGGCGACCATTCAGCAATTGAAAGCACTGATACAAGGAAAGCACAGAAACGAAACCACAAGGAAGCATAAGGAGAATGATGCACATTTAAGCAATCACTTACGCTTTATGACCTTCACCAATTTAGACAAGATACGAAAGATGGGGAAAAAGAAGAAAACTACAGGTAAGTTCAAGCTGGACGAACTCACCACCAAGGGATCAATAGTATCTCTCTCTCTCTCTCTCTCTCTCGAGAGAGAGAGAGAGAGAGAGAGAGAGAGAGAGAGAGAGAGAGAGAGAGAGAGAGAGAGAGAGAGAGAGAGAGAGAGAGAGAGAGAACGAACGAACGAACTTGAATACAGAATATGTGGACTGTCCTCGATATGTTTACAGAAGCCTGCCTAAACTGTTACATTTCATATCATATATGAATTGAATCATCACATTTATCTTCAGAAGTTACCCTTGAAAATTTGTGAATTATTAGCTTGTAACACAAAATATGAAGTTTGCGTGATAAACTCTTATTTCGTTCGAGTCCATATTGCGTGAAAATTCATTATCAACAAACGTTATTGACTATGATTTGGTGTTATTTTAGAGTGTATGGGTGTGCGTTTGTGTGACCTTTACACCTGAGCACAGAACATCCCCACAACAGAACCACCCACCGCCAGTACGACAACTTTAGCAACAACAATGCCACAAATCATCCAAGGGGTTCGCCCAACGCCGGATATGGACAGCAGGGAGAACATGAAATCATCTAATGAAGAAAGTTTTCCCGAGAACGCAAGCCGCTCCGACAATGACACGTACTTCAGTACCCTCAAGTTTCTCAAAGAAGTGAAGATGGAAGGTAGGTTAAGCATAATATCCACTTTGTTTTCGCTTGCCGCATCATTGATGCTGCAGAGGATGGTCAACCGAAGATTTTGTAACATGAATATTGTTTTCCGGCTCTTATGTTTCATATGTTTCAGTTAAGAATATCTTGATGTTTAATGATTGGCGTTTTTTTTTTTTCTGTGTGTGTGTGTGTGTGTGTGTGTGTGTGTGTGTCAGTGTGTCCGAAAGGAGGAGGGCTTCGTCAACACAACACTTCTGAAGCATCATAGTTACTTTTTTTTTTTTTTATACATTCCTAGCCTATTATTGTTGAAACATCATTGTTACTTTTTTAAATACATTCCTAACCTATCAGTGTCCGCCAGCTAAATGGAAGTTACCAGGATCTTCACTCTTTGAATTGTTCTTATGTCATATAGATTTAGGTTTTCTTTTTGCGTCAAAGTTGCTTTTCCATGCTTTCAATGTTTCAACCTTTAGGTTGAAAGTAAATTAGAATTTTAATATGTCTAAAGTTTTATGAGTAGTTATTAGATACTATTCAAGCCAGATGGACATTTTCCCACTTTGTTCATGGGTCCCTTTACTCCTCGAAAATTAGTATATTGATATATAGACGAAATAGATGATCTTAGGTTTTATTTATCAATTTATATTTTTTTATTCCATCTACAATAACAAAAAAACACCACCCACGAATTCCACGACCTCAGCCACAAGACTTCCCGAGGTACACGAACTTCCCACAACGCCGGAACTGAAACAAGAGATTAACCTGAACCAGTCTAGCGAGAAACCTTCCGACGGGGACTTGTACTTGGAAACACGCAAGTACCTCGAAGGAATGAGGGAGATGACACGCAATTTTTCATCAGGTAGGTGGATTAATTACAATAAGTGTAACCTTGTTTCTCTTGAGTTTGGTAGAAGGTAATAGTACATTAGTTTTATTGCGCTGAAAGGGCTTAATTGAGAGCTGTTAATATTGTGTCGATATCGCTTCATGAGACTGCTATGGAAATGTTTAGATGATTATACATAATGTTTGCATGTATGTATGATACATATAGTTCTATAACTACTACTAACACTACCACCACCTCCACTACTATTACTGCTGCTGCTGCTGCTGCTGCTGCTACTACTACTACTACTACTACTACTACTACTACTACTACTACTACTACTACTACCACTACTAACACCACCACTACCACCAGCGCCACCACCACTACTACCACTACCACCATTACTACCACTACCACCACTACTACCACTACCACCACTACAAATACCACTACTACTACTACTACTACTACTACTACCACTACCATAACTACCACTACCATTACCACTACTATTACTACTACTACCACCACCAGCGCCAGCACCACTACTACCACTACCACAACTACCACTACCATTATCACTACTATTACTACTACTACTACTACTACTACCACCAGCGCCACCACCACCACCACCACCACCAGCACTATTACTATTACTACTACTATTACTGTTATTGCTGCTAGTGCTATTATATACAGATGATTTGTATATAAAACAGAGAATCGTTGAATATATAGATGAAGGTACAGTGTAACAAAACATGTTCTTCCATACATTCCACGTGAAGCATCTGTCCTTCGTGCGACAGGGAATGGTAAATTTCAAAATCTTCAAAGTTTCATGTGCATTTGTTAAACACTATTCAACCCATTTCGTTCATAGGTCTCGATACATCTCGAAAATGAAGATATAGATTTATAAAGGAAATAGATGATCTGTTTTATTTATCTATCATTTTTATTCCATGTACAACCACAGCACCACCCACAGATTCCACGACCTCAGCCCCAAAACTTCCCAAGGTGCACGAACTTCCCACAACACCGGAACTGAAACGAGAGATTAACCTGAATCAGTCTAGCGAGAAACCTTCCGACAGGGACTTGTACTTGGAAACACGCAAGTACCTCGAAGGAGTGAGGGAGAGGACACGCAACCATTTATTAGGTAGGTGGATTAATTGCAATAAATGTAGCCTTACTACGCTTAAGTTTGGTAGAAGGTAAAAGTACATAGCGACAGGCCCTGACTTAGCGTGAAGGAGAGCTGCTATTGTAGCTGTTGTCGATATCGCATCATGAGACATAATTATGCAAATTTTTGTGTGAGAGATATAATTTTGTAACACTACTACTACTACTACTACTACTACTACTATATATAGATACAAATACAGTCTAATATAGCATACAGTTTACTCATTCATTATTATATTTTCTCTCTTCATCACTACCATCACCACAAACAACAACCCTCACTCACTCATACTCAAAACCTACTCCACTTTCCACACTGAACACACACACACACACACACACACACACACACACACACACACACACACACACACACTTTCGCGGATGTAAACACACCTGCACCGCCGCCACTACCACCATCACCATCGCCAGGAATTAACAATAATCCTGCACCAGAAAACACCATCACTACCACTCCCAGTACAACAACAACAACAGCATCAACAAGAGCCAGCACTGGCGCTACATACCCGACCATTGACACGTCGCTTGCTGCATATCCAATGATGCACGCCATGTATCCGCTCCCAACCTCCATTAGCCAGGATCCACTGCAATTCACTCCAAATGTCTCCAATATTACAACAAACACGACAGTTTTTAATACACCACCATCGTTAGCAGCATCATCCTCCACTAACATCACATCACCATCCTTAGCAAGATCCTCAACTAACATCACGACATCACCATCACCATTGTTAGCGACAACGAAATCCACTAACTCCACAACTTCAACCACTGAAATGTTCGCCGCCTATTCAGTGCATGCTGTGTATCCACTTCTGCTAACCTTAGACACATCAGACACAACGGCAAATACGACTCCAAATACCCCACCAGCTTTAGCTGCGGCATCCTCCATCAACACTACAATATCAAAAGTGTCATCTGTCAGTGGATCAAATAACAAGGCCACGACTTCACTGCCGTCATCCTCTCCTCCTCCATTAGAAATCATTACCACCGTATCACTAACATCGGCTTCACTAGTAAGCGAGGGCACATCACCGGCATCATCCTCTCCTCCACAACCAAAAGTTATTACCACCGTATCTCTAACATCGGCATCGGAAAAGCCCTCATTAGCAATGAATACCACTGCTTCAGGCATTAACACAACCACGCCACCATCGCCATCCCCATACCCATCCCCATCTCTACCACCACCAGCACCGGATACTTGGCCTGTCATAAGCACCACTTGGTCAACACAGACACGAATGACGAATGACACTGCACCGGTACACACCTACACCTCCAATATCACCACCACCACTGATAACATTGCTGCTATTACTAATAGTTCTGTCAAACATACATCCACATTATCCACAAACACCACCACCAATTTCACTACATCAAGATCAAAAACCACAACTGCCGTACCAGTATCCACCATCAGCATCACCACACCGTCACTAACAGCAGCAGCAGTGAACCCCACTGTCATCACGGCTCACGCAAGTCTCAAGGAAGCGACCAGCATTATCCACAAAGACATGTCGACATCAACAGGTACGGGCCGCGCCCCTTCCCTGCTCCTCTCTTTCCCCAAGCATGTTGTGGCTACATGTGAATAGGCAAGGGTTAATGAAGGGCATTTTGGAATGGGTTCAGTACACAAGCAGGAACAAAGTAGCCTTAGTGATTGCTATTCGAGGGAAAAAAAAATGCGTATGAAAAAGATAAGATGTCTTATGGTTGCAAATTGAAGTGAGTGATAATGCGTGGGTGTGTCTTACCAGTCTTACAGTAATTGCAAGTCACTGATAACTACTGGGGCACAAAAGTATAGGAGCGGCCTTTGATTGATGCGGTAATAGCTACCAAAAAGCTGTTATGAAAGGATAAAAAAATATATATTAGACTAAGAATCTATTATCTTTGCAGTGCTACTGCTGGGGATATCCCTGATCGGAGTGGTGGTTTTGATAGTGGGAGGAATTGTGCTGTACGTCACCCACCGGAAGCGGCGTGCACTGCAGGGCAGGGCACTGACTCCAGGGCGATACACACCCCGCAACTGGCACCAAAGTGAGGATCGTCACTCCCACAGCTGTATGCAGAGGGACTTCCATATTCAGGGTTTTTTTTTTTTTTCACTCTTGCATATATATATATATATATATATATATATATATATATATATATATATATATATATATATATATATATATATATATATATATATATATATATATATATATATATATATATATATATATATATATATATATATATATATATATATATATATATATATATATATATATATATTTATTTATTTATTTATTTATTTATTTATTTATTTATTTATTTATTTATTTATTTATTTATTTATTTATTTATTTATTTATTTATTTATTTATTTATTTATTTAATCTGTATTACGAAAAGAAGAAAAAATGGAGTAACACACAAGAACACACGTGCGAGTATGAGGAAGTTTTAGTGAACGTGTGATTGCATAAATTTTAAACTTCTGGTTATTTATTGTAGGTTCACATTTTTAGGGTCTCTCAGTTCCACACTGTATAAGCGAATTGGAGGAAAAAGTTTCAAAACCGTAACATATCTGAAAACATGCTGATAGATTTTAAAGTAATCAGTACCGTACTCTAATCCACCGATTAACCACCAACTGATACAAAGCATTTTGACATTAGTTACCCACCCAAGATATATATACTCTGTAATGGCAGCATAGTGAATCATGCAGCGTAAACTTAACCAAAATAAGTTTAGCATATGAGTCGCAGGTATGTTTTGTAAAGAATAATACGATGATTAAGCGGAATGCATACTTCATCGTGATTTGCTAAGCTACTTCATTTGAGTTGACACAGCAGGAAATCTTTGACAGACCTTATAAAGCTGAAATACTTCACGTACTAGAGCAGAGTTCCAGTGATCTGACAAGTTACCCCTGCAACCCCGTAAGGGTATGTAAAAGATTCTAGAGAAAAATCTTTTATTGACTACTATAGATTAGGCGAAATATCCAGCGTGGAATCAATGGTCGATGAAGAGCGGCGTCTTCCTAATAAGCGACCACACTAGCACATTTTTTCATCTATTTTCTGAAAATCGACAATTTCTTGAGTGCGCCCCGTCACGCGCGCAGCAGCCTTTCGTCATCACTTTCATAGACAGTAAATAAACATGCCAGTCACTGCTCTGCACTTTATTAAAAGTTTTGTAAATCGTAAACAAACTAAACGAGCTAAGGATATCCAGCACGCAGTAGTAAAGAAACAGAGACCTTCCAAAAATGAAAACATCTGTTGAGTCATGCGAGCCATTGTTTGCAGATATATATCTACAAATTATATGTAACAACATGTGAAATTAAGAGATTTTATGTATGTATTTTTTTCTTATGTAAAATCTTTTTTTTTTTTTTTTTTTCAAAAACAAAAAGGTTTACTTAGAATATCTTTATATCATATACAACAAAAGTTAACGGTAACCCTCCTCCGTGAAAGCGATCACTTCCGTTTGACGATGCAGACGGAAAAAGAGGAAGGAGAGAGGTAAAAGTTGACGGAAACCGGAATTGACGAAAAAAAATTGACGGAAAATGTGCGAGTGCGACGGTACCTTGTGGGCACCATGACCGTGCAACATGTCTCACCTTAGGTTACCATTGTAATTATGTCTTCAGCCGTCTAACGCATAATAATGTTCCACTTTTATAAAAAAAAAAAAAAAAAAGCAACGTTGAAGCATCCTGCGTAAGCATAAATCAAATATCGAAAACATTAAACAAAGTTAGCAGAGGCAAAGTAGGATGTGAAGATTGCCTGTTTATTGATTTCATGAAAGACACAGGAAATCTACTGGAAAATTTTGCAATTCCTTATATATATATATATATATATATATATATATATATATATATATATATATATATATATATATATATATATATATATATATATATATATATATATATATATATATATATATATATAAGATAAAATAAACAAATGCGCCACGACAAAGAGAGCAGCAGTAGTAGCAAAGGCAATAGGAGCAGCAAGAGTAGTAGTAGTAGTAGTAGTAGTAGTAGCAGCAGCTGGAGTAGTAGTGGTAGTAGTAGTGGTAGTAGTAGTAGTAGTAGTAGTAGTAGTAGTAGTAGTATTTGGAGCAGTAGCAGTAGTAGTAGTAGTAATAGTAGTAGTAGTAGCAGTAACAGTAATGGCACGAACACCAGTAGTAGTAGTAGTGGCAGCAGTTATAGTAGTGGCAGAAGTAATAGTAGTAGTAGTAGTAGTAGTAGTAGTGGTGGCAGAAGTAGTAGTAGTAGTAGTAGAAGTAGTAGTAGCAGCAGCAGCAGCAGGTGCTGCTGCTGCTGCTGCAGAAACAGTAGTAATAGTACCAGCAGGAGCAGTAATAGTAGTAGTAGCAGTAGTAGTAATAGTAGCTGAAGTAGCAGCAGCACTAATAGTAGTAGTAGTAGCAGTAGTAGTAGTAGTGTAGCAGCAGCATCCGTAATAAGAGCAGCAGCAGCAATAATAGCAGTGAAAGTAGTAGTAGTAGTAGTAGTAGTAGTAGATGGTGGTGGTGGTGGTAGTGGTAGTTGCAATAGTGGCGACGGAAGGAGGGCGAGTAATCTAAGTATTGTCTTGCTTCACAGATGTCTGAGCACGTGGACCGGAAGTGATGATATACAGTAATATGGTTTTGGGATGCGGCGTGGTGGCGCTGGTGAGGAACGAATATTTGTAACTTGACCTGATTTGTTATTTTCTTGTGTTTTCAGTGCATTATAAGCTAAATAAATGTTACTTTGATGCAATATATGGCTATCTGTGGATACCAAAAAGACTGCCTTCAATCACACAGGGCACCATCAAGGATGATTCTGATTTTTCAGTGTTTATTTTCCCTGGCGACAGTATTAAGTACGCGCTTGGAAAAGGTAAAGACATCTGAACAAAATATATATGATATGTTGCTGATAGAGGATATAATTGGAGGCAAGTGCCTGGCAACAATAACTGGCACATGTATGTACACACGACATGACCCTTTTGGCCGTGATAAGGTTTCCACCTATAGCTTGGGAATGGTAGAGGAGGGAGGGAGGTCAGGATCCCCTCCCACAGGTGTCGCCGCCGCATCACACAGGAACACGTATACACAAACTCCCAGGAAGCTACAGTAACAATGGGAAAAACCAAAGACTAAGCAATAATTTTGTAGGTTAAGTAAAATGTTTCGCTGAATACATATAACCTCAAAGTATTCCATAGTGAATTATACAATATTTCTTAGTGTGGCAACTTGATGCCAGTAACTTTCCGCACTCGAAAATTAGGAAAAAGCCGAAGTGCCAGAGAAGCGTTGTGTCGAAGTCAGTGCCAGCAGTCTTGGGTGATAGATAACATCGAACGATTTGAAGTAACTCTTAATGAATATCAATAATTGTATGAAACCTTGAAAATGATAATAATAATAATCTTTATACGAAATTGGGTACATATTTCAAAAGCAAGCGTTGAACATGATTATCTTTCATCAGTATATGAAGTACACTGGAATTACTTTCATCGATGTTAGCAACGAAGAGGAGAACAAACACAAGTGGGAAAGGAGTGATGGCCTTCAAGGGGCGGAAGGCAGAGCCCACGTGAAGAGATCGTGGCGGAGGTGCACGGACGGCGACGGGACAACTCCAAGGGCATCACAGAGCCACCTTCCTAATGATCAGGCAGCCTTCAGCACAGGGGTAAGATGGCCGAGGAGAACAGCTGAATAGGAAGAAAGACTTCCTTGGAGGAAAACCATAGTTATACAAACAATGTATTCGAAAAGTAGAGCCTTATATTTATTTATAAAATTTATTTATAGATCGGATCGCTCCGAAACTGCAAGCTGAGGCGCAATGTTCGCTTGATCAAGTTAACGTGACATGGTTTTATCCAAAGAATATTACACTAACTGTCAACAATAAACAATATAATTTAAAAGATACTGATGCGCGGAAGGATAAACTCAGAAATCATTTATAATATTACACAAAATGGTATCATATGGCTCATGTACAATATTTACTGTGTTATGCCTTGAAGTAATCATAATCATAACCAGTTCCAGTTACACAGAACGATTTTGTATCCTGTGTGAGAATTATGCGTCCACCCGATGAGGATTTATGAGAAACTCGAGAGTTGAAAGACCGTATTATTACATCACGCAGGACTGGCAGGATGACACATCTGATTCACATTTTGAGAACCTTTGAATGGTCATTATATGAACCGAAGGAATTTTGAGTGATTAAGGTTCTACAATGTAGGTATTGGGACCAAGGGGGTGCAGGACTGCTAGCTAGTGCAGTTAAATAAGATGTTGATACTCGTAATTGTAAGTCCTTAGCATGATTTCTGTAACTGGAATGCTAGGTCATAAGCTGCTGCTGTGCGAACAAGAGTAATTGCATCATTAGGTTATGAATCATCATCTCGTATAAGTGTGTGGGTGGGTGGATGGGTGGGAGGGTTGATGAGTATGAGTGTAGCGTGTGTGCGTGTGGGTGTATGTGGGTGGATGGGTAGGTGGGGTGGGTGTTAGTGAGTGAGTGGGTATGAGTATGCGTGGATGGATGAGTATGTGTGTGTGTGTGTGTGTGTGTGTGTGTGTGTGTGTGTGTGTGTGCGCGCGCGTGCGCCTGCGTGTGTGGATAGGTGGATTGATGATGACTGTGTGTGCGCCGTGTGTGTTGGTGGGTGGATGGGTGTGAGTG